>NW_009198544.1:0-2200 GCF_000690835.1 Fulmarus glacialis | reverse complement strand
GGATGGATTTGCTTTTACTTAGAGAAAACAAAATGAATGAGGAAAAAATAGAAAAAATGCTAATATTAATGGCAGTTGGAGTAAGATAGTGACAGCTAAAAAACTATGCCCAATCAAGCTATAAGACAGACTACTGGGAGAAGAACAACTCATAAAAGCGTGTATTAAATTGCAAGTATGCTGTACAACAAAATGAAGGAAGTTGAAGTAATCAGTCATTGTAGGGCTAACAGAAACATGAACATCACAGTTAGCAAAATATCATGCCTGAAAAACAATATTAAAATATATGTTATGTCCAGAAACAAACACATAAGTAAGCACAACAGTGTGTTATAATCTGTAATGAAATATAAATGGATAACATAGATAAAACAGAATATATTTGAATCAGGATTGGTTGGAGCCAGTGTGGTATGTTGACCTTGACTGGCCACCAGGTGCCCGCCAAACTCCTCTCTCACTCCCCCTCCTCAGTAAGACAGGGAGGAAGAAAATAAGATTAAAAAACCCTCATGGGTGGAGATAAAGGCAGTTTAATAAAGAAAAAGCAAAGGCCACGTACGGAAGCAAAGGAAAACAAAAAGATTTATTCTCTACTTCCCATCAGCAGACGATGTCTAGCCACTTCCTGGGAAGTAGGGCCTCAGTACGCATAGCAGTTGCTCCAGAAGACAAACGCCTTAGTAACAAATGCCTCCCTGCATCCTGCTTTATCTTAGCTTTTATTGCTGAACATGGCGTCATATGGTATGGAATATCTCTTTGGTCAGCTTGGGTCAGCTGTTCTGGCTATGTCCCCTCCCAACCTCTTATCCACCCCCAGCCTACTGGTCTTTGGAGGGGAGGGGTTTGGAGAGACAGCCTTGATGCTGTGCGAGCACTGCTTAGCAGTAGCCAAAACACTGGTGTGATATCAACATCTTTCTAGCTACAAATACAAAGCACAGCACTATGAGGGCTGCTATGGGGAAAGTTAACCCCATCCCAGCCAGATCCAATACAGTCAGGAAGTCAGAATGGGGTTTCTGATAGTCCTTTGCAGCTTTTCTGGGATGGATTTGCACGAAGAATAACAAATAAATATTATTGATAAGTATGTTATTTTGGAGTAGAAAGTAAATTCTATTAGCAAAAATATGGGTCAGGTATTTCTGTACTTAATAACTGCCTTGATTCTTCATCATTTTGTCAACAAGCTATTAAGATTGATGTACATTTTGGATGTGTATTTGGCAAGAAAAGAGATTTAGAAAACAGTCTCTGGCCTGGGTGATCCTGTGATAAGGAAAACAAATAGATCTGTATTTCAAAAGGGCAAATTTTGAGGAACTGAGGGAACTAAATAGTGATTCAGTAGGAGTCTGAAGTTTCTTTAAATCAGAATAGTAACATCTATTCCAAACATGGTGGAAAAAATTTTTAACAGAACTAAACATACAATGCATAAAGAAACTGGTACATGAAGAAAGCTATGTCTGACAGGTAAATAAATATAGATAAAATAACTACCACCAAATGGCAAGCTGATATAGTCCTTGCAAGGTATGTCAAAACAAATAGCAAGAGACTCTTCAGTTATATAGGTAAAAAAAGAGAAGAGAAAAAGAAGTGAGGCCGTTTAGACTGTGAGGACTGAAATTAAGCATAATTTTAGTAAAATCAAATAAATGTTTACCCCTGTTTTGGCTAAAAATGAGTGGTGGAAAATTGAATAATACTCATTCTGAAGATGAGAAAGGCAAAAGCCCAGCTAGAACTCAACCTGGCCACTGTCATAAGAGACAACAAAAAAAGCTTTTACAAGTATATTAATGACAAAAGGAGAGCCAAGGAGAATCTCCATTCTTTATTGGATGCGGCGGGGAACATTGCCACCAAGGACAAGGATAAGGCACGGGTTCATGGAAGGCAGGTCCTGCTTGACCAACCTGATCTCCTTCTATGACCAGGTGACCCGCCTAGTGGATGAGGGAAAGGCTGTGGATGTGGTCTACCTGGACTTCAGCAAAGCCTTTGACACTGTCTCCCACGGCATTCTCCTAGAGAAGCTGGCGGCTCACGGCTTAGACAGGTACACTCTTCGCTGGGTAAAAAACTGGCTGGACGGCCGAGCCCAGAGCGTTGTGGTCAACCGAGTTAAATCCAGTTGGCAGCTGGTAACGAGCGGTATTCCCCAGGGCTCAATTTTGGGGCCGGT
>NW_009198543.1:558-1170 GCF_000690835.1 Fulmarus glacialis | reverse complement strand
TAATTGTGCCTGTTGGCCTCCATTCCAGGTCCATTTATTGTTGTGGAGAGAGTTTTTGTATAATTCAGTGAAAGGAAATTGGAAAACATGCCTGCGTGCATGCTTTGTGAGCCCTGGGGGAAAGTTATTAGTTACTCATCTTTGGTGTCTCATCATTACTGAAGATGGTGTCTCTGCAATACAGCAAGGATAATGCTTCCCATTCTCTCACAGTGTAGCTGTTGTGCGAGGCATTTGGGCCACAGACTGTCTCCCTCTGTCTAGATGACACTGTTAAATTGGGCCCCTGCATTGCTTCCAAGGCACTCCCCCAAACCCAGACAATTAGTCTTCATAATGATGAAGAGCAACCACTGTTCTGAGTGGAAAAGCCACTCCATGAGTAATGCAGTGCCAGTGTTCATTGCTTTCACTTCTTGTTACCGTTTTCTGAGCTTCTGAGGTGCAGGAAGGCTGGAGGCAAGAATCTGTCAGCATCAAATACTTGGAGAAAGAACATTTATATCTCCATTTTACTTTCCTCAATTATAGATTGTGTTGGCAGGGCAACAAGTAGGCAGGCAGCTTGCCTGGCCAGTGCCTGTGCGGTTCTGGCACAGAGGGTACAGCAAT
>NW_009198543.1:0-322 GCF_000690835.1 Fulmarus glacialis | reverse complement strand
GCATCTTTGTGTATATTTATGCAGGAGAGCATTACAGTTGCTGTTTTAAAGATACCCATCTCTGTAGTACATAAAACCTTTGGCAGTAAAATTGTAAATCTACACAATGGGGTATTGAGCACACAAATCCAATTAAATCCTTCAAAGAGCTTTGAAAGCCTCTTCCAGAGGGTACAGAAATCGTTATTTGTGATTCTTCTGAACTGACTTTTATGACAGCTTGCTTAGAGTGTCTGTGGCAAGTAGTCTTCTGGGAGTTTAACGCTGCACATGGTATGTTCTTTAAACAAGCGAATGAATAAACTTAAGACTTGGTTTTACT
>NW_009198542.1:0-18255 GCF_000690835.1 Fulmarus glacialis | reverse complement strand
GCAGCTTTCCAGCCACTCTTCCCCAGTGACCTGCTTCTAATGACCTGCCAATTAGCACCGCTACAAAAGCAGTCGAGACACTCCAGCGTTTTTTCCCTACCAGCACACTGGCTGAAGACTCCTGGGTTTCCAGGCTGAGCCTTGCAACAGGCTTCAGAGCGACCTCGGGCAAGGCTGGAGGCACAGCACCCCTGCCTCGGCTCCCCCTCCGCAGCCAGGACAGCAATGCCGCCCGGCGCCCGCTTCTTACCCGCCCAGGTTGCGAGTGCTGCCTGGCGAGAACTGGCTCTTCTGTCTGTCCCTCACCTTCTACAGCAGGCTCAGACCTGCGCTGTAGTCACTACACATGACCGTAATCGAAATTAATAGAAATAATTAGTGCTTCACAATCATGCAGATTTAATAGTCCTGGGAGTCTGACACTAATATATCAATAGCATAGTTTACAGGACATCATTGGTATTCTTTGGGAGCCGTGACCTATATTCTGATATAAAGGATCTTCAAGGTTCCTTTGCAAATAAAAGTAAATGTTAATTAAAGCACTTTACTTCGAAAGGCTTTCTTTAAAATGACCTACAATTCCAGTATTTGTTTTATGGCGTGCACAGATAGGAGGATTCACAGTCTCACGGGAAATGTCCTATGAATGTAGGGAGGAAAAAGAAAAAACCTGTAAGGAGATTAATTCCCTTCTACAGCACATCAGAATACAGACTTTGGCGATGGGCTGCAAGAAGGCTGAAGTGAGGAGGGTACCTATTACAGATGGTTGAAACACTATGTTTTTAACTGCAGAAAAGGTTTGGATCAATTTTTCTTTTTAGTGAAAGGGATGGCTAGGACATACAAAAATGAAATCTAGTCTTAACATTTGCATTGCATTCAGGATAGAGGCTTGGAGGCATTTTATTTTGCCTTTCATGAAATTTTCTCTCTTAAAGAAAATTCTCTTACATAGCATATTTGAGGTTATATCTTTCTACACAGTACTTTACAGTGTATTTTCAATTCCATTCACAATGCACTTCAGAACATGAGATCACATACAGAATGCAATGCCTTTTGCAGACATAAAAAACATTCCTCATTTTGCACAGAACAATTCTTTTCTGTGCAGTTCTTCCAGTTAGAAGGCCTACTAAAGCTCAGCTAAAATATATGATCTCAGTGTAATACCCTAAGACATTCTGATCACCAACAAATGTTCTTGGTTTTATTAAAAACAAAACAAAAACCAAACCCACAGAGTCCCCAGGGAGTCAGACTCTGCTATTGTTCTTCCATTTCTGATGCAAGTCAGGAGATACCAGACAATACGAATTACTGAGTCACCACTCGCTAAGCTGTATTTGCTTAAACAACAGCTCTCCCAGCTGACCTTTCCAAGCTAGCAGAAAGCATTTAAAGACAAAAAAGTGCCCAGTGTTCAAAAACCGAAGCGCTTTTATGTACCCAGGTACGCCGTGAAGCTGGGAAGGAGGGAAATCGGACGGATGTCCCAGTGGGGAACCGCTTGAACTGGAGCTGATTTGGATGGGCTTGTTCTGCAAGAACGTGGGGACAGAGAAGGGTGGCTCACGGCTACAGGGTGTAGGAGAAAAGGGGGAGGCAGACCGAGGAGGCACTGAATAAACAAAGGAACTATCTACATTCTAGCACATAGGACACTTGATCCTAAAATAAGGATAAGCAGGGCTTCACTAGTAAACGGGCACACAGGACTCAGACATTGATTCCGGACAAGGTGTACAGCAGCAGTCTGCTTCTTTCAGTACTTTTTCTTTAAATATCTTAGAACTCACCAAAGAGAAGATAGATTACACTTTATAATATAAGCCTCCTGAGGGGATGCTGCTAAAAGGCTGTCAGCAGAAAGCAAAAAAAGTGTTCAAAGTGTGCATGTAGGGTTAGGGACTCCACATTTCAACTCATCCGCAGCTAGAGATGAGATGCATTTGCATTTGTTCCCCTGGCTGAAGACCTAATATTCATTACAAAAGCTATTTCAAAACAGTTCTAGCTTAAAAATTTATTCACACACATAAAATAAAAAATTTTACATAGCTACACTTCAAACAATCTTGCCTACCTCCAGTAAGGTCCGCAGAGAGATTACTTTCAGTTTCATTTGGGTTTGAGTCAGGCCTTCGAATAAAGGCCAGAATTTACTTAATTACTGTAGTGCTGATGGCCTCTCTGCTCAGAAACCCTTTTGCACAAAGCGTTGTATATAGAAACAAAAATGAAGTTTGGCCCAGAAAGCTTTCTTGTCATGGTTTCAGCATCCCTCTACACTGTGAATGAGTGGCTTTTGTTAATGATCACTGTCATTTTCCTGACATTTAACTGAATAGATTTTCTTTGGGGAAATTAGGACAGACACGGGAAACATCTCCGTAATCCAAAGTACTGAAGATTATGTTTCTGCATTTTACAAAGCAGTTAGGATTCACTGGTTGCTGTTGTGACCATATTCTTAAATCCCTGTGGCAGAGGCGAAGCTGGGGCTTCGGCTCACATTCCCCCAGCAAAGATCTGTGGTAGCCTAAGGCACTGTCACTCCTCTTGGTCTTTCTTTCTGCCTCCACAAAAGTCAGCCGAAGAGCATTTGGGCAGGCGTCTCAGCCACTGCTCTTCAGAGTCCAGGGTACTTGTGCAAGCTCCCCTGCCAAATTATGAAGTGGAGTGGGTAGCTTACACAGCTGCGGTGAGGTCAGTAATCCCCAGGAGGAGGATGGAACAGCTAAATTTGCAAAGCTCCTCTGAATGCCCACAACACCCATTTCCTACATTTGTTCCTTGGGATCATTTGACGAGTTATTATACATTTTTTGTTTTTTATTTGAATGAAGCTCTTATTTGCTAACCTACATCCTGATCCTTCAACCATGTTTCCATATGTTAATCTTTCCTACCTTGAGGAGTCATAAATAGGATGGAAGTTACACATGCAGATGCTGTTTGCAGAATTGGGCCATAGGCTCAAGTATCAGTGTAATAAATTCAAAGCCAAGCAAAAGCTCAACTAGATTTGCTTCCAGATTAAGCAAGGCTAGGTTTTGCCCACCGTTTCTAAGAAAAGACTTTCTTAGGACAAGTGCATATATAAAAGGAAATTGAGAAAATCCACAAAAATACAAAAGGTTTCAATGCTTGGGGTGTGGGGCTTTTTCTTTTCATAAAGCATATGCCGTTTTTCTTGTCTTGTCATAGGAAAGGTATCTTTTACTGTTGCTACAGTTGTAAGAGGGAAAAAGAAATTACATTCAAAAATAAGATCTCCATGTAAAAACATCTCACTGGCTACATGGAGGGAAGTAAAGATTTTTACAGATATTTTCTTGTGTTTATCTCTGCTTCCAGTGAACACTGAAAGTGTAGCTCTATAGAACTACATCCTTAAAAAAAAAGGGGACAAAATGTGCTCAACTAGCACCTCCATGAGATCACCCAGCAGAAAAAAAATCCTCACTTATAATCCAAATACATGGGAGGATGGAAAGAATGTTTTACGAGAAACTATCTTACTGGAATTTAAGATAAGTTCTGCAATGTGTGGAAAACAAATATGTTTTAGTAGGTTGCTGCTTTAAATGGCTGAATTTATTTCCAAGAAGGTCATGACCATAAATTAGAAAACTAACTCTTCCTTCATAGCCGTGGCAAAAGGGGAACAGAAAATAGCGACACTGTAATGTTATCTTTGATCTCTTAGAAGAAGTGGCAGAATGTTATTGGGGGTTTTTTTGTTGTTGTTGTTCTGTGGTGTCTGGTTTTTTGTTTGTTTTTCTTGTTTGGGTTTTCTTTTTAAAGGTATCTTTAAAAAAAAGTCTGTATTTTTCTCACTTTGTTCAGTTTGGAGTCAATAAATTATCTGTAAAAACATTTAAACAAAACCAATCACGTCAGTAATGCATTACTATTAATTTCTCAGTGTTTTCACCTTTCTCTGACAACCAGGGGAAAAAATGTGCCTACGTACTTCATTTGCACGTCCCAAGCATCTGACTGCTCTGTTCACTCCTTTCCTATAGCCATTAAAACAAGCATAG
Source organism: Fulmarus glacialis (assembly GCF_000690835.1). Classification (NCBI taxonomy): domain Eukaryota; kingdom Metazoa; phylum Chordata; class Aves; order Procellariiformes; family Procellariidae; genus Fulmarus; species Fulmarus glacialis. The sequence continues at coordinate 14,200 of NW_009198542.1, read as the reverse complement.
TAGTATGCAACAGTCAAGAACTTAAAATACAATGTCGTCCCCGTCCCCCCCCCAATGTCAACTTAAATAGCTTTCTCTTTCCTTCTGAAATTTCCTGCCTGTGTAACTGGTGAGGGAAAGGAATTATCTTGTGGATCAGAACACTATGCCAATCCCTTTCAGCGTATTTGTTGCCAAATCTGAGTGAAGATTGATGCTCTGGGCAATAAGAACCAAAGTAGGATGCAATACTAGACCTGTTGCTTGCAGACCCCTAAACATTCTCCAGTGGTAATGCAGACCTCAGAAAGCAAACTGACGCTTAACGAAAACAAGCCTGCCTTTCTCATCAGCTTTCATCGTTCGCACAAGTGAGGCAAAACGTGGACTGGGTAGAAGAAGCGAACAAGGTAAATAATGCAAGGTTGTGTAGAAGTGGGTGTTTCAGCCACAGCCAAGCAGATAGGAAGCTCGGGTGGCTACAAGAGGCCTGCTCCAGATGATGTTATTCTGGGTCCTTTCACCAAACCCTCAAACAGCTTTCAGTGTCAAAACCTTAGAGAGCAACTTGAATAAGATAATGCTCTGGATTCCTACAGACTCTCGGGCTTTGCCTACGTGCAGCTTAAAAGGTGTGACATTAGCAGGCATTAACTGGCGTAAGAAGAGCATACATCAAACAAGCCATGTCTGCGGCAACCTGAGCTTTAAATCCTTTGGCTTGAACTAACCAGAAGCATGGACGGCCTTCTGCTGAAAGGCACTAGTCAACAAATATTGGACATCTTATTCCATATTACTCCATATAATACCTAAACTAAGCAATTTAGCGCATTCAATAGAAAAGACATGCACAGCATCCTATTAGCAGTATAGTTTTTCATCTTTGGTTAGCAACCTCTGCTCTCAGAGAAAAGGTCTTGCAGAATTTCACATCTGGTTAGGTCCCTTCCTTTTCTCAAGTCTTTTTGGCACTTACTCAGTACACTTTCACCGCCACGTCATTCCGAAGTCTTCCCGAAGCTAGAATGCCGGTTTGTTTCAGTAAGTTTCATCTGTCCAAGTACTTTGGGGTATAGCCTGCTCCCGCATCTGAAAATCCCCTCAATTTGGGCTGGTTTGTTACTCTCTGTCATGTCACTGCAACCTTTCCTATCTCAAACTAGGCACCCAATGATATTTTTAAACGTCTTCTGGCCCACGATATTGTTATACCGCCTTCTGCAGCCTGACACTACAGGCAGAAAGACGTCCTTCTGGACAACCTGTGGTCCCTTCGTGCAGTTTTGGGAATTTCCCAAGCCTCATGCGCTTGCCTGCCTGCTGGTGGCTCTGGAGTTCCCTTCCTCAAGGGGGTTACAAAGCAGATGCCACCCTTGGAAAGTTCACGCTAGCAGATTAAATGCCAAAGGACCTGCTAAGGCTGTGAGAAAAGAGGATGCTGATCCTGGTGTTCCATCACCCCCGCATTTTATTACTCATACAAAACTGTATGTGAACAGTCGCCCCATGTGTTAAAGATTTACAGATGATGTTAAAAGTAACTAAACCAAAAATAGCATCTCACTGAACAAACAGATCCAAACTCAAATTAGATTGTTTTTAAATGGAAGGACTTAGCTTAAAAGGATAAAGCTGAGCTAAAAGTGAAACTTCAATTGTTCAGCGAGAGCACCAAAATCAAATTCTCAGAACTCCATCATTCTGTCAGAATATTTAGTATTTCTTTCAGTCAGGGAGGTTTTTGGTTTCTCAGAAAAACCTTCGGCCCTCGGTAGGTGGTGCTATAGCCCTTCCACCTACCACCAGTAAAAGCCAGCCCCGTTTCCAGCGCAGCAGTGAATTTCATGGAGTCAATCAATGTCACCTCACCACTCAAGGGGGGAGGATGGCGGAATCTACGCCGAACTGGTAAGTTAAATACTTACATAAGCTCATCGTTCGGAGGCATTTAAAGTCAGCAGTTCCCATCTCACTTCATGCACAGATATCATCATACCATATACTGAACAACAGAAATCAGTGATTGTACAAGAGAACTACAAAATTATCACGCTGCCGTATCTATAAAAAAAATCAGAAATAAAGAACTGCACAAATATTTAGCCCTTTCTACGTCATATTCTAAAATCCTATGAGCACTTCCATCAAACGATCTGAACAAACACTTGAAGAAAATAGAACATAATGATATTGATATTGTTCTAAGGGACGAGTTCTGGCTATTAAAGCTGAACATGTCCGTGAGATGGGTTATTTACATACATACTGTGAAACCTGGAAAATTTTCGATCGGAGCCCCAAGAGGCCTCAGCTGCCCTGAGCAGCCTGCTCCTGTCCCTCCCAGCCACCCCTGCACAGGGGCCTGGGACCTCCCTGCAAGCACAGCCCTGACCTCGTCCCTGCAGGGCTATGCTGCAGGTTGGCTGTGCCCAGCCCTGTCCCCTGCAGCCCCCCCTTAACCTTACAGGCAGGGGGACCAGGGCAGCCAGATCACAGTCATGTCCCCAATCCCGCGTGGCCCCGTCTCCCGCATGAACCTCAAACCCACGTTGCAGCAGTGCCTCTGCTGCTGCCAACTGGACTCCAGACCTGGCTTGTTACCCTGTCTCCTCTGGGACTGTCGGTGGTCCCTGCCAGGCACCACCCCAGCCCTGATCAGAGGACCCTGTCGGAAAGGGCATGGTGCTGCCCGTGCTGTGGGGGCCCTTGGCCCCAGCTTACGCCCCCTCACTAGGGGAGCGCTGCTCAAGCTGCTCCCTGACATTAAGTGCAGTGAACAACTATATTCATTTGTTAGAAAAGAGCGTGCAGTGATCCATCTCACAAATGCATAAAAGTCATCCAACACTACAACAGACAGGTAAAAAAGAACGGAAGTATTTCATGGAGACTTCTCTCCCAACCCCTACAGAAATCCCTTAAAGGGAGTGCCAGGCTCAGGGAGACCAATGAATGTTTGCTCTGTTCGTTTCACTCGCTCACCTATCAATCGATCTTCTCCAGCGATGTGGGAGCAAGCGCCAAGAAATCTGCTGGAAAAGTTTCTGGCAGCATATCTAATTTGAAGCAACACTGCCCAAGAGCAGAGGAGGGTCTGATACAGAGAGCTTATCAGTCACCCAATAGCTACTTCAAGGATCTAAACTTCAAAAAACAACAACAAAACAAACCAACCCTCACCCTCTTCATACTGTAGAAGGGAAAGGTACTCCCTTGCAATTTTTTTCCAACTCTATGGATGTGCTATGTTGGAAACAGAATCATTAAGCTGTTGTTCTTGCAGGAAGATTTATTTATAGGAACAAGGATCTGACCGCTAATACTGCAGGTCTGACACACACAAAATCTCTGCTGAAATCCACAACAGTTCCAAGTAAGAACTGGAGGTTGGGATGGAATTTTCCCATGGTGTTTATTTCCATATCACTGCCTCTGTCCAGGGTCAGTCCTAAGATGAAAATTAATACTAAAGTATTTTAATACTTGTGTAATATATAAAAAAAGATATTTTCTTTTTACACACCATACTTATACATGTAATTATTAATATAACGTATGAAAATACTGTACGCACTACCATTCACAAGGCTACAATAGATGCCTCAAGAAAGCGTAACATTTTACATGTTATCAGGAAACGTGCACCAGATCCTGGACATCAATAGTACTAGATCAGAGGACTGTCAAGTCTGATGCCGGAAGTACCAGATGAACTATGAAATATCATCTCAAATCCAGAGACGTCAATCAGGCATGAATAAAGTGGCCCAGCTCTGCTGTACAAAGGAAGGACTTGTATTGCATTAGGGACATTAGGTATTAGGACTCTGAAGATGGAGGACAGGTGGTGAAGCTTCAGTGTTTCAAATGAACAGATGTACCTTCCAGCCCTGTTCTACTCCTTGAACAAGGACTAATACAGAAACTGATTCCACCGCATGAATAAGGCCTAGTCTACTAAAAATGCACCAGTTTAAAGGAGTTTCTTAAAAATTTTACTCAACTCCTACGCTTTTGTGGAAATCTCACAAAGCTGTAGCTGACAAAGGCCAAAAGAGTTTGCTTTGCTTTACTGAATGAGTTAAGGCAGTCTAAATTTGAAAATCACCTCAATCAGAAGATCTCCTCAAAGCCCTGGCTCATGAAAGGAGATCAAAAGAGTCTTTTCAGATGAAACTGTACCTGAACTGTAGATCCATGGTGCAAGAAATATTTAAGACACAGGTAGGTAGTCAAGGAGCTATATAGTAGTTTTATTTGTAAAATACTTTATTCCTAACAGCAAAATACTGTAATTTTATTTTATAAAAGTTAGCAAAAATTGATACATTTGAAACAAACAGGAAAATTATTTCTACTTTTATTTAATTATCTTTTCAATATGGAAGCTATAGGTATGCACCACACTAACAGATTTCAGTGCTAGACAGGTCATTCAATAAATATATCATTCTACCATTAAAATCTGTGAAAGACAGTGAAAAAGTTTCATAAAACTACTGAAAAAATATAAGCATTTTTGGCTTTTTCTGAGGTTTGGAACTAGTAATATCTACACACAATAAAGTTCTTGGCATTTACAAGAACAATTGTATAGAACAGTAACAGCAGAATTTGTTAGTAGTAAACGAGAACAACCAAATTTGCAGTACAACATTTCTAGTTAAAAAGAAAAAAAAAAATCAGAAGTTCAGCCTATTTCTTAAATTCTACAGAAGACTTCTGCAAGGAGGTGCTAGGGGAAACTTAAATTACTAATTTCATATCTGATAAGGCCATTGCATATCCTAACTTGCCATAAAAAAGCTGATCCTGTATTGTATAATAAACACTGCCTGTTTGTTATGAATAGAAGTTAAAGTGAGAACAAGTAACTTCACTATTTTATCCTATTGCTAGAAAAAAAACAAACCATGAAACCTTTGCCTTGGAGAGGACAGATTTAGTTAAATCTTGTTCTGCTATGTACACAGGCATAATTTTGGAAACCACAGCTGCATCAACTTTCAGAGGTGAAATTGGTTCCCTGTGTCAGCCTTCTGAGAAGCTTTTCTGTGAAAAAGTTGGACATCTGAGACCACACTCAGACATAACGCAAGTGAAGGCAAGTTCATGCACCAGTTAGCCAACAGGTAGAGGATGAGAGGACTGCGTGACTGATGCTGGAAAAACAAGTAGCAGAAAGGCATATACCGAATACTTCCCCTTTTGAAAACAAACAAAACAAAAAACCCCAAAACCAAAAAACCCCAAACAACAAACAAAGAATGCACCCAACAAAAAAAGCCACTAACTTCTGTACAGTTACTGCTGTTGAATTTCAACTTACAAATGAAACTGAGGGGGATGTGAAATTGAATATACATAGTCATTTATTTTTATGAGTTCAACATCCAAGTAATTTTCAAAATTTGTTTGTTTGGTTTTTTTAATATATAATTCAGTGCACTAATAAATCTTAGTGTTATGTGGACAGAAAGGAAAGGCAAGGGCATGAATACTTACTATTGACAATAACTTCTTCCTCCAAGTAATAGAGGAGCCAACGAGGAGAGGTGCTTTGCTGGACCTCATACTCACCTACAACAAAGGACTTGTTGCAAATGCGAAGGTCAAAAGCAGCTTTAGCTGCAGTGACCATGAGATGGTGGAGTTCAGGATCCTGAGGGGAGGGAGGAGGGTAAAAAGCAGGCTCACAATCCTGGACTTCACGAGAGCAGACTTCGGTCTCCTCAAAGATCTGCTAGGAAGAGTCCTATGGGATTAGGGCCTTGGAGAGAAAATGGGCCCAAGAAAGTTGGTTAAAATTCAAGGATTGCCTCCTCCAAGCTCCAGAGAGATCCATCTCAACAACCAAGAAGTAAGGCAAAAACACCAGGAGGCCTGTGTGGATGAACAAGGAGCTTCTGGACAAACTCAAAACACAAAAAGGAAGCATAAGGAGGGTGGAAGAAAAAACAAGTAACCTGGGAGGGATGCAGTGACATTGTCTGAACATCCAGGGACGAAGTTAGGAAAGATAAAGCCCAGCTGGAACTGAATGTGGCCAGGGATGTCAAAAACAACAAGAAGGGCTTCTCTAAGTACATCGGTGACAAAAGGAAGGCTAGGGAAAATGTGGGCCCACTGCTGAATGAGACGGGGGACCTGGTGACATAGGACACAGAAAAGGCTGAGGCACTTTTCAACTGCTTTGCCTCAGCCTTTACTAGCAAGATTGGCCTTCAGGAATCCCAGGTCCCAGAGGCCAGGGACAAAGGCTGGAGCAACAAATACACGCTGGGTGGAAGAGGATCTGGACAGGGAATACGTAAGCAAACTAGACATACAGTAAGTCCAAGGGGCTTGATGGGATGTGTCCACGAGTGCTGAGGGAGCTGGCTGATGACATTGCGAGGTCACTCTTGATAACCTTTGATCGATCAAGGCGAATGGGAGAAGTGCCCCAAGACTGGATGAAAGCAGATGTCATTCCTATCTTGAAGAAGGGCAAGGAGAAGGACCCAGGGAACTACAGGCCAGTCAGCCTCACCTCCATCCCTGGGAAGGTGATGGAGCAGCTAATCCAGGAAACCATTTCTAGGCAGATGAAGGACAAAAAAAATCATCACGAGCAGTCACAGCATGGCTTCACTAAGGGGAGGTCACGGTTGACCAACCTGATAAAACTTGTACGATAAAGTGACTGGCCTGGAGATGAGAAGAGCAGTGGATACTGCCTACCTGGACTTGAGGAAGGCCTTCAACACTGTCTTCCATAAGATCCTCACAGACAAGCTATTGATGTATGGGCTGGATGAGCAGATAGTGAGGTGGATTGGAAACTGGCTGAATGGCCAGGCCCAGAGGGTGATGATCAACACAAAGTCTAGTTGGAGGCCAGTGACTGGTGGTGTGCCCCAGGGGTCAATACTGGGTCCAATCCTGTTTAACATCTTCATTAATGATCTGGATGATGGGCAGAGTGTATCCTGGGATGTCCTAGTGGACACTAAATTGAACATGAGCCAGCAATGAGCCATTGCCACAAAGGAGGCTAATGGTACCCTGGGCTGCATGAGGAGGATGGGGCCAGCAGGTTGAGGGAGGTGATCCTTCTCTCCTCAGCACTGGTGAGGCCACACCTGGAGTGCTGGGTCCAGCTCTGGGCTCCCCAGTACAACAGAGGCACAGACATACTGGAGAGAGTCCAGCAAAGGGCCACGAAGGTGATGAAGGGGCTGGAGCATCTCTCCTGTGAGGAAAGGCTGAGAGAGCTGGGACTGTACAGTCTAGAGAAGAGAAGGCTCAAGAGGGATCTCAACAGTGTAGAGAAATACCTGAAGGGAGAGTGCAAAGAGGACGGAGCCAGGCTCTTCCCAGTGGTGCCCAGTGACAGGACCAGAGGCAATGGGCACAAACTGAAACACAGGAGGTTCCCTCCGAACATCAGGAAACAGTTTTTTATTGTGACAGTGACTGAGCCCTGGCACAGGTTGCCCAGGAAGGTTGTGGAGTCTTCATCCATGGAGATATTCAAAAGCTGCCTGGATATGGTGGTGGACAACTGGCTCTAGGTGGCCCTGCCTGAGCAGTGGGAGTGGATCAGATGACCTCCAGAGGTTCTTTCCAACCTCAACTATTCTGTGACTCTGAATAATCACTGCACATCTTTCAAGATTTTAAGTTAACAAAGGCAGGATGACAAGTCTCTAGAACAGCAGCCTATACCCAGACTGCAAAGCAAACATGCCTAGCCTTGTAGACCTGAGTATTAAAAGCTATGATTATGAGCCTGAGAAGGTGTACCACTGATGCTGGTCATCTCTGCATACCAATAGTACACCATGTGTCCTCAGTTTTAACTGAAGGACCAATGACTTGAAGCTGATGGAAATTATTATTTCTCAAATCTGAATCAGGGTCCAAATCCTCTAGACGAAAGTTGCAGCAGATTTCCATCTTGTGGACATCCACACCAGTGGATGAGACATACGCCACTGAACAGCGCACCAAGCCGCTGAAGCAGTGTTTTGTTTAATTTTCATCAAGAAGAAACAGAACCAACCATTAGACTGTTTGTTCTGGATGCTTTTTTTGTGCTTTTGTAGAGCTAAATCTGAGCAAAGAAAATATTACCAACTGTACTTACATTGTTCTCTGCCTCTTTCCTTATCCTACAACAGACTGCTATAGGAGCCAAAAAAAGCAAGAGAGAGATATAACAAGTTAGCTAGATGCAATAATTTTTTTTTCCTTTCTGCATTAGATATTTTTGCTTAAAATATCCAATTGTCAAAACAAATTTAATTCCTCACACATAATGAGATAATTTAGCTGGCTATGAGTCTTCCTCCGAGGAGGACCGTTCTTCCCTCTCCACATTTCTATCTGCTTCTGCTGACTTGACACGCAGTGCATCTTTTCTAATCAGATTAATCTTTCAGAGTCAATGAATCATGAGAAGAAGGTGCTTTTCGGGGAGAGCACATTGCAAATGCTATAGGGAACAGTGGAAGTAATTTCTGAGGAGCACAAATGCTACTTATACAAGGAGTTAGGGTTCCCAAGTCTTCTGCTAACTTTGATCTCATGAAATAATACCATTTAGTGCTGCTGACAACTCAATGTAATAGGCTTCTATGTGGGATTCATAAAAACCTGCTAAATTAAGATTTGAGACAGATGTTAGAGAGCTTCAGTCTGTGAGATTGATAGTGTCACTTTCAAATGGCTTTACTGAAGTGGGACTCTGTGGAGGGCTCTTTGCACTCAATGGTGGCACTGCCAAGACTTTCCGGCGGATTCCAACTGTAGCCTTTTTATGGTCATGTCTGAGACTGCGGATTGTGCTGTTTATGGCAGCCACGCATGCCTTCCAATCATATCCAGTTTCCTTTAGATCAAAGGATGGATAATTCTCTTGAAGAAAGTCTAAAAATAAACAAGTATATAATAGTGAGTTACCAATTATTTATGCAAGCTATATACTCTTCTTGGATGTAATTAAGCCAAAACAAGTGCACGCTACCAAAACAGGACAGCTAGATATATTACGAGGCTTGAAAAGCAAAGCCAGAGGGCAGACATTTTTTCCCCCTCTTTCCGTTTAATTTGAAAATGAGTAACAAAAGGTCTAAGCATAAAAACAAAATATGCAAAGAAAGCATGTAACCATGTACGTGGGCTTGATCCCTTGAAATGCTGAATAACTTCAGCTTTTAATGTGGTCAACCAGAGCAAAGAAATCTCAGTCTCCATTTCAGAATGACCAGTATTTGGCAGGACCAAGCCCTCCTTCAGAGGATTGCTGACAACTATATTCACTAAAATGAAACACAGCAATTCAACATCACACAGCTGTGGAGGAACAACAGTGACAGAAAAAACTGCAAGAACTTGTTCCTTACCATACTGCTACAAGCACAGTAAACAAATACTTGAGTTCGGTAGCAATGGGATAAATAAGGTAAGACTATGGCACCTTTCTCACCTTCAACAAGTAAAATGAGTACTTTTAAAAACAGATTTTAATTTTTTTTTTTTAATTACTGAGGAGTGATTGTCCTTCTGAGCTTAGCTGAATACCATGTTTCCTCTAAGCAAGCCCCTAAAATATTTAAATAATTAGCAAAAAGGAATTCTCAGCTGTCATTTCAAAGCAAAAGCAATACTATTTCTACTTCTCTGATTAATTAGATTAATTATCTAGATTTACCTTAGTAGAATGAAAGGTATAGCTAGTCGGTATTATGTCAGTTTTGTTCTTCCATTGCTCTCACATATACTAGCAAGTAAAAATCTAATACAGTATCATTGTTTACAGTTGATATTTTAACTTGTAGTTCCAAACCTGGCAAACTATTTTGCCAGAAAATCATGGGTCTGAAGGAAGAAAATAATAGAGAGAAAAAGTTGTGCTCTTGCAGTTTACTCTGCTCTGGGGGTGGGGGGGCAGCGAGAGCTTTCATTCTCTTTCATTCCCAGGATACTCCTGTAATAAACTATGCTGACAAAGGATACACAAGCTGTTGGCTGAAGCAGCAGTCAGTCTCTCTTCCCCTCCATCCCCGACAGCAAATTCAAGAAAATACTTGGCCTCAGAGCTACAGCACAGAACAGGGATTCCTACTACCAGGCCTACAGAGCTCATGAAACAGCTTTTAAATTATGCCTTTTCTTTCACAGAAATTGACCTATTGTTGGGACTACAGTAAGGCTATGCAGGGCCCCTTCCTGTTCTGCAAGGGTTACATTCAGGGAGCTGATGCTGCCATCCAATCAGGCTATGTTATAATGTTAAAGAAAACAGGGCCAGGGATTGCCCTCTGGCCCCAGAGCCAAGTGACATGGCCTGGCTGCAACCACAACACAGAGGACTTTGTCTCTCATCTGCTCTGGAGCCTACATGGTGCTCCTGCAGCCCCAAGACACACTTAATACATCCTTTGAATGCTTCTTAAGCTCAAAATGTCATGAAACAAAGTACGTGTACTATGGGAGTATGTAGAGACACTTAGAGTGGCAAAACTTCCCAGGCTAGTGGTGAGGGAGTATGTACAGTTTGGGAAAGCCCATTCTTACGTATAGCCTTGCCATACTGGGAATGGCTTCTGGCATGCTCTGTCCCTCAAGCTGTGCCCAGACATCACCCCCAGAGAGTGCAAGCTCCATTTTATTTAGCATTATTGCTGTATCCTCAGAGGCAATCTTGCCACACCTGCGGAGCTGTTAGGCTGCACTGTCCAGATCTTAACAACCCTTTCAACCTCCTTATACTCCAGACATGGAAGAGAAGTAGTTTCACGATTTGTTAGGAGATATACGTTGCAAAAAAAGTATGATGAATCATAGAATATCTCAAGTCGGAAGGGACCTATAAGGATCATCAAATCCAACTCCCTGCTCCTTGCAGGACTACCTAAAACTAAATCATAAGACTAAGAGTGTCGTCCAGATGAGGGTAATTAGTCAAATATGCAACCTTACTAATCCAGTGAGCACTATCCCACAGTGATATCGTAAGGACACAGGAGGAAGTAAAACCCTACATCAAGGCAGTGCTGTTGGGAAATATCAAAGGCAGTCTACTATTAAACTGCCCGCAGCCTGGATCCTGCCCAGTAAATAACATCCCACAAGCAAAACTTTACAATTCCTGGCAAAGTATTTTCTTTTCAGATTTCTCATGGAAAAAGCCAACTTTTGCAATGAAAATACAACAAGAACACAGCAAATTAAAGAAAAGGTGGAAAGATTTCCATATCACATGATCAAAACTTTTCAAATATGTTGAACTCTCTCTTTAAGATACTGTAATAGCCACGGAGCAAATGGCCACCAAAAATCTGATATCCTTCCCCAACACCATTGTTTGTGCTGGCCATGCTCAAATCTTACACTTCTTCTGTGTGATAAACCATACACCTTTTCTACCTACAACCTACTTCACATTCTTCCTCACTTGCTACATAATTGTTATGCTAATTCTGCTGTCACAGTTCTGCTTGCTTTATCCAGCCTTGCAGGAGGGACCGAATAAGACTAACAGAAGACTCCCTCTCAGGAAGGAGCACAGATGAGTGTTCCAGAAGTCTTAATGCTGAAGCGAGAACAATGCAGAAGGCAAAACATCTGCTACAACTCCAACCACAACATACCCTCCTCTCTGCTTCCGGAATAGCATTTGCAAATAGAATAAATAATACCTATTTTCTTAAGACATCCTGGATTCACGTAAGCTAAGGAAACTGCAAAACTGTCCATATTCATACAGTGGAATAGGCTGTTACATGTTATTTGAAAAGACACACTTCAGTAAAGATTCGTTACTCAAATAGCTCAAACTAGTCTAGCTCAAAATGCTGCCTGTTCACTTGGCAGCAGTCCTTATTCCACCTGTAGCTTCTAAACAGCTAAACCATTTGCTGAGACCTTTTCTCTCAGTAGAGCCTCTTAGGTGAATAGGGACAGCTGACCTCTGAGCCCTTAGAAGAGCAAGGCACTTGAATCTGTTCCTTTCCGATCACAGTCACTCAGGCCGTGAGGGACCTTGGGAGGTCTCTACTCCAACCTCCTGCCCAAAGCAGGGACAACTCTGAGGTCAGACCAGGTTGCTCTGGGCTTTGTCCACTGAGGTGTGGAAAAAGGACGGAGATGGCACAACCTCATGGGGCAACATGCTCCACTGCTTGATTGTCCTCATGGGGAAAAGGAGTCGGCTCATATCGAGACTAAACCTCTCATTTCCATTTATGCCTGTGGTCTCTCACCTTTCCACATTCAATGCTGCAATGCAGCTTGACTCTAGGAGGAGTTTACTGAGAAGATAAATAGTGGCAGGCTGCTACTAGGTCCCCTTGGAGCCTTCTCTTTTCCACACTAAATAAGCCCAGTTTCCTCACTGGGCAAGTGCTCTAGTTCCCTGTCCCTTTTGGTGGCCATCCAGTTTTACCGGTATCTCTTTCTTGTACTAGGGGACCCAAAATTGGACGCAGTAATCCAAATGCAAACTCACGAGTGCTAAACAGATGAAGATAATCCTTTCCCTTGACCTGCTGGCTGTGCACCTGTTAATATAATGCCAATTTGCTGTCAAATGCAAACCTGATGAATGTTCGCCATTGTCTCCAAGTCATAGATAAAGATGTTAAACAGGCCAGGTACCAGGACAGATCCCTGCAGTACCCCATGTGTCAGTCACCCAAGTAGAGCATGACCCACTACCCTCTGATCACAAACATCCATCTAGTCCTGTAACGTTGTCTACCCATCTAAACTCTAACAACCCAACGTGAATCCCAAAATATTGTTAGACATGGTGTTGAAAGCCTTGCTAAAAAAAATAATCAAGCTAAGTGACAGCCACTGCTCTCCCCTCGTCCAAAAATCCAGTCATTTTATCACACAAGGCAATCAGGTGGTTCAAACATGATTTACCCTAGGTAAAAACATGCTGACTTTTCCCAACCATCACCACCACCCAGAGGCCTGAGACACCATCATGGTGAAGGCTGAGGTAGAGGAGGCACTGAGCACCTCAGCCTAATCTGACTCTGCTGTCACTAAGTTACCTGCCCCATTCAGCAACAGGCCCACACTCTCCTTTCTCAATCTCTTATGATTAACGTTGTGGTAGAAGCTCTTCTTGCTGCCCTTGACATTCCTTGCAAGTCTCAACTCTAGCTGAGCTTTGGCTTTCCTGACACCACTCCAACACTCCCAGGCAAAGTTGCTAAATTCCACTTCGTAAGCTGTCCTTGCTTCCAATCTCTATATAATGCTTTTTTTGCACTGGAGGTCAGTTATGGATTCCCTGCTTAGCCAAACTTGTCTCCCCGTAACTCTACCAGTTCTCCTAAGTGTCAGTATTGACTCTCTTGCGCTTGCAGAATGCTGTCCTTAAAGACCTGCCACCTTTCCTGAGCTTCCCTCCTCTTCAGAGCTCTCTCTCACAAGCTCCCACCTACGAGTTTCCCGAATAAGCCAAAGTCTGCTCTCCTAAGCTACAGGGTCTGTACTCTCAGACCTTTTTAACTCTACTCAGGATCTTGAGGTCCATTATTTCATAGTCTCTACAGGCAATACTGCCACCGATTATCAGACCCCAACCCTTTTGGTGAAGAGCGCCATAACCTGCTGTGCATTGCCTCTACCTACCTACTTAGCCCCTGTATCAAGAAATTATCCCTGACACTCTCCAGAATCCTCTGGGACTGCTTCCATCTGCCACTGTGTTGCCCTTTCAAGCAGATGCCACGGAGACTGAGTTTCCTCATATGAACCAGGTTTCTGATCTGGAGGCTTCTTTGAGATGCGTAAATACAACTTCATTTACTTTCTCTCAACTTGTTCCACTGCTTGCACTAATACCTGTCAGAAAAGTTTCACAGACTTATTTCTGAAGCTCCATGGTTTGTTCATAGGATACAAAGTTAATCACTCTTGTTAATTTCCCCACAGTATCAATTGAACAGAGATTTTCTTACTTACCTCTGAGAGCATTAATTCTGTTGCAGTCCAGTGGGCTCATGCCACGTTCAAGATTACCATATACGTTGCTTTTTACCAGCACATCTTCAGTGAACATGTGACGAATTAGGTAGCGAGCTGACAACTCCGGCCGAGACTTCCCCTTAGCTACATAAATGACTGAGAAAGGCAACTGAACGTTGCGCCATGGGCTTCCAAGAAGTTCTGGGGGGAGACAGGGGGAAGGGAAGGGAAGGAGGGGGGGGAA
>NW_009198541.1:87628-91087 GCF_000690835.1 Fulmarus glacialis | reverse complement strand
CCCCCTCCCCCCCCAACCGTCTCGTTGTGGAGACTGTGGTGGTCAAAAGCCTGACCCTTTCTTACCACTAGTGTTTCCACTCGGTCTTCCACATCCTGGGCCCGGAGCTGAGGAGGGCTGGGCTTCCACAGCATTGAAGGAGCGAGGTGCCAAAATGAGGCGCTTCTATTTTAGATCCGCGTCAGCCCTCAGACTGCGTGTCTTCCCTGCGCCCGCAGAGCCAGCCATTTCTTATCAGTGAAGCCGGAGGAGGCTGGGAGGAGCGGGCAGCGGCTTCGAGGAGCTGCTTTTCTGAGAATTTCGCGTGCCAGCTTGCCGTGCCATGGCCGAGTAAGGGGCGGCACGTACAGACACGTCACACTCCAGCTAAGGTGGGCTGTTCCTAGCAAGAAAATCCTGGGCACAGCAATAGCCACATGCACAAACCACTTACTCTTGTTTGCTCGCTTTGTCACATGGCAGCCTCTTAAGAAAGAGGGAATACACTTTTCCGAGAAAATGTAACACACGGGCTAGCAAAAGGTCTTCATTAGGGACTCCCTCTTCCCTTTTGCCAGCTCCTCTCTCATTACGCAGTTCCCTCCTCCGGGGAGTGACGTCTTACATTTCATTAACTGACTCTGCCTGCTAACTCATGGACAATAGGATCAGCTCACCTCCGTCCCTCCTGGTGCTTCTTTCACTAGCTCACATCTTGCTCCATCATGGACCTCCATGGGGGACAACCTGCATCACCATGGTCTTCACCACAGGCTGCAGGGGAATCTCTGCTCTGGCGCCTGGAGCACCTCCTCCCCCTCCTTCTTCACTGAGCTTGGTGTCTGCAGGGCTGTTTCTCTCACATCTTCTCCCTCCTCTCCCACAGCTGCTGTTGCACAGCGTTTTTTACCGTCTTAAATATGTTATCACAGAGACGCTACCAATGTCGCTCATGCGCTCAGCTTTGGCCAGCGGCAGGTCTGCCTGGGAGTCAGCTGGAACTGGTTACTTTCCAACATGGGGGCAGCTTCCGGCATCTTCTCACAGAAGCCAACCCTGTAGCCCCTCTGCTACCAAAACCTTGCCATGTAAACCCAGTACATCATCAGTGATTATTTAAGGAAGCTGGCTTGGAGATATATGTCATTTTGAAAAAGCTCCTTTGGCTGGTTTCCTTTGGCGCGTTTCTGCTGTGCTGGGTGGGACTGGTTAGGTACCCGAGTGCTTACAGGGATGTTTTGTTCTCAGAACTGATTCCAACTTTAGCCACAGTAGTTTGCATCTTGTTTGACTTCTGCTTTGAAGACACAGTAAAAACACATTTAAATGATTGTTTAGAGGAGTGAGCTTAACAACTCTAATAACGCTGACAAACCCAAGTGATGCATTTGAAATGTTTCTGTATGGAGCTGTGCTTTTGTATGGAGCTGAGGGTGGTGCCGCTGGATCCTCTCCCTCCATGTCTTTGGGTGGTGCTACAATGGGCACTTGCGTTGTTTCCCGAAGCAAAGCAGGGACTGCAAGAATAGTGGCCAAACGGTGCACATGTCAAGAAAGAGCTCTTCCAGCCTGAAACCCTGGCAGTAACAGCAGTCTCCAGGTTCTTGTCTTGCTGTGGACCTGGAAGAGTTTTGCTACCTTAAGATAAGATTCATGATGAATGAGGAGGTGAAGCAGCACCGCTGATGACACACATCTCTTCAAGGATGATTTCTGTGCTTCATTTCTGCAGGAAAACCCAGCAGAGGGAGCTTCATCCCTTCATGTCACTGTCCTGGAGAGATGCAAGGAGATAGCTCAACTCAGTGGGAGACACATTTATTCTTCATTAAAAAAGGGGGAAGGCAAAAATTACCTGCATGATCTGGGTCCAGACTGGTCCCTGCTCAGGGGTGGCTGCAGCTGGGGTGCCCAGACACTATTGGCTTTAGGTGTAGGACACCTCTGTCTGAATCCATGGTCCCTTCTGCCTCCATGCCTCACACTATGGTCTCACCACGGTCCCAAATCTCCCTAGTTGCTGAGAGACAGGAACTGGAAGGCGAATTGTCGCTGACTCTGCTGAGGGATGCAAGCCTCTCTGCAGAGCCAAACACTGCTTTGAGGCACTGCCAGCGCAGGAGAGACGCCCCCCACAAGATCATTTCCAGTGACAGCACTGGTCAACAAACCCACCTCCACGTCAGAGCCAATTAGTCTGGGGCCGTGGAATGGACACCTCTCCACGATGGGTGTTTCTGGCGGTCTGACAAGCATCATGCAGGGGTGACACCAACGCAATCAATCTGGCCGTGACCAGGGAGGTGGACCACATGCCCTGCATGTGGTTTGCCGTGAGGACATCTTCCACAGGAGGATCCCACAGGATCCCTGCCCCTTTAGAGGGATCTGCAGGTCACCGTGGCCATCCGGCACCAAGGACCAGCCTCACCCCAGTTACAGACAGGGAGACCCCAGCACACTGCACACACGCACTCGCACGTGACGGAGGCACGGACATGGCTCGTGGTGCACAGCAGTATGGGCGCACCAGAGCGCATGAGCAAGGCGATGTTACGATGTGTGTTGGGCAGATTAGCAAATGGCCTTGACATCACTGCAGGAAAGGTGCTGCTGGCGAGCCCTGAGAGGCAGAGCTGAAGCTGGCAGGTGTGTTTGCACCCAGCACCACCCCTCCCTGCACCGCTGCAGCCGAGCACCCCTCTGCTGCTGAAGGTGCCAAATTTGTGGTTACAAGTTAAGAAACGTGTTTTCCAGCTCTTGACCTGAGCCAAAAGGATCCCCGGGGGGACGTGTGCTGCCATGCTGCAGACCAGGTCCCTGCTGTAACCAGGAGGGTTTGGCTCTGCAGTGCCTGTAGGAAGTTTTCTGCTGAGGCTCTGTCCAGAAGAAACAGGTTATGTTTATCTCATACTGCTACTCACATTTTCTCTCTGCCATAACACCATAAGTGCACCTGTGAGGCCGAGGAGGGGGCAGGCAAGAGCGGGGCATCCTGTCCAGGGCTGGGGCATGCTGCCACTTGGGCATGCTGCCAGCAAGAGCAGCACCAATGCCCAGATACCGTCCTGCCTGCAGGGTGGCTACCCAGGGACAGCTGCAGCCCTCTCTGCTCCTCGTGGGCATCTGCCTCCTCCTCCTCCTCTCCCACTGACACCGCTCTTTGGAGTGGGGGGACACTGGCTGCCTTCCCACCAGGGCTGGTGGCCAATTTACCTTGTTCCTGAGCTCCCCTCAGACAGGGCTTCCCGCTGCCGTGCAGGGCACAGCCAAAGTCTCCCTGACAAGGGTGTTTGGCCTTGTCTCTCCCCTGCGCACGAGGTCCCAGCAGCCTGTGTCACTGCCGTCACTGATGCCGGGTGATGTCTCATCTCCTCTGGCCAGTGCTTCCCCCCATAGGAAGAGCCTGGGGTGGAGCTCGGTGAGCTGCAAGCAGAGGTGCCCTTTGGCGTCTCCGGCTGGGGCCAAAGACGGACCACA
>NW_009198541.1:77017-87615 GCF_000690835.1 Fulmarus glacialis | reverse complement strand
GGTGCTTTGTGTTGCTGTGTCCGCCCCAGCCAGCGCAGGCAGCAGAGAATGTCCTGCCAGAGGCTCTGTGCAAATGCCACAGGCAGCCTGTCCTCTCTCTCGCTCAGGCTCGGTGAAACGCCTCGCCCCGAGCACGACGTCTGTGGTGTGAGCGTCCCAGGTGTCACCCTCAGTCCCAGCTACCGCACGGGGTGGCTTGTGAGCTGCACTGGGAGATGCCTGGGCATTTCACAGCTCCCCAGCAGTCTCGGTGCTGCTGGGGCTGCTTGTTCTTTGTGCTTGGGCAGCCTGTCATCTCTATTTAGGAAATGAGAGGTACAGAACTGCCTAAGGGACCAAATTCCTGTTTGGTTGCCACCTCTTTTTCCACATTGCATAATTCCTGGTTATCTTCTCTGCCACCAACACTGACAGAGATGTGAGTGCCATTTTAAACCTGCAAATGGATAATGGAGATCCCTCTTCAACACTGCCAGTAACTCCTATGACAAAGGAGTTTGTTTCTGGCTTCAGTTTCTGGTTTCAGCTATTGCAAGAGTTAATACCCAGCAGAGCTTCACTGTCAGTCAGACTATCATATACATATAGCTTGACTCACTTGTAAAACTTTGACCCAATATCACACCCCCCACCATGGCCAAAGAAAGTGACCCACTGCTACATGTGGAATAGTTGCAAATTTTCTCGGTTCACGGAGATTTACCCCTCTGCCTTTGGAGCGATGCTGAATGAAGGTGGGCATTCAAAGGGTTTGAGAGAGACGATAGACCATTCCACATGGGGATCTCTAGCAGCACATCTAAGGACTGACACCCAGTGAGGTACTGTTTGCTCAAAAACAAAAAAAAAAGTGATGTGTCTTGCCTGAATTACAGTAATAGCACCAGGCTATAGTGAGGAGCAGCAGTATTTAAGGAGTTAACACACATTTCAAATGCTGCCCGCTGCTCAGTAGTGCTGCTCTTTCCCATATATCTTGTGTTATGGGGGAGATTGGAGACAGCTGTGGGATGAAAGATGTGTTGGGTCAGGATGAGGCCCCAGCAGGTACTTGGCAGAGTTGGTGGAAATCCAGTGCTGTTCAGGGCTTTACTTCACTTAGTCTGCGAAAGCATCCTGCAGTGTGCAGGATGGGGAAGTGCAGTTTGGGGAAGGAAGGGTGATATGGACTTGGCAGTGTTAGGTTTACGGTTGGACTTGATGATCTTAAAGGTCTTTTCCAACGTAAATGATTCTATGATTCTATGACCAGTTCCCTTCGGTATTTCTGTCTGTGCGTGGGTGGGTGCAGGGGGAAGGCGCCTTCCACGGAAAAATGTTAAAGCAAACATGATGCCCTTTGCCATCGCTGGCTATTGGCAGCATTGGGCCATCCCCACAGACATCTTCACTGAAAATCCTTGGAGCAGAGGAGAGGCAGCGCTGCTTCCTCTCTCCCAGCCACGGGGACTGCAGAGCAGGGGCAGCAGGTGGGACGGGGGCACCCAGGTGAGAGACAGGGGCACTTCAGAGACACTGGGGGAAATTGCAAATCTCTTCCACTGACGTTCGTATAAATGCTCAAAGTGAAAAAACACATACTGATTATTCAGAAGATAAACCTGACACGTTTCCGTTTCTCTAAGTGTCAAGTACAGAGGCTGAACTTATTGGCTTGGCATTTTGTATGTCTTTAATGTAACACATATCACACAGAGGAAAAGGCATTTTATGACTGTGCACTGCTACAGTGAGGACCTTGTGTGTGACTTGGCATTGCAACATAAGCTAAGGTAAATACTGACGGCATATATGTTTGAAGGTATGCCCGCTTCTTAAAAACTTGTGATATAAAGACCTTTTTTTGGCACTCTTTCAGACACAGTGTTGGATTATGGAGGGGAACTTGACATACCTGCTGGGCAGAGGCAGCTCCGAGGACGTGTTGGTGAGTCACTCCCCGCCGGGCTGCTGCCCTGCAAGCTGAGGCCAGTAGCACATCTGAGAGGTCCAGTTTTGCCTATGGGGACACCTAGTACTAGTAGGGACGATGGGGTTTAGAAGAAATCAGTGTGATTGTTGTTCTCTGAAAAAAAACATTGAGTGAAAATATCTTTGGCTGATGAGACTGAGCTTGTGGAAGAAGACTGTCTTTGTGGGTAGGGGTAGTGCTAGGAGTGTCCATCCTGACCGGGAGATGTGCTGCCACCCATCTTCTTTAGCTGTTTGCTGTCACAGGTGCTCCCCAGGGATGCAGTAGTTGCTGCTGGAGGGCTGCGAGGGGCCAGGGAGCAGAGAAGGGGCACGTTGCTGCTGCTGGTGCATCCTGATAGGTGCCAGGAGAGCAGAGACGCTGGTGTTGAAAGAAAAAACAGCCATCCCTGTTAGCAGAGTGAAGTCTTGGTGGGCATGAGCTGCTGGCAGCAGCAGTTTGTGCTGGCACAGGCCAAGAGGGCAAAGCTTGGGAGGAGGGAGGAAGGGGCAGAAGGCCGGGTCTGCTCTTTGGGAAGTCACCCCTCAGGCTAGAGCTGCCACCGCTGATCTCATCTGGGGTGGAGAGAACATGCAAGGTGCAGCACCCACAGGTGACCTGTACGTGCTGGTGCCTTTACCATTGAAAACCTGCTTGAACTGTGCAGGAATCCTCTGCAAAAGTGACTTGTCTCATGAAGGGCTATTTCTGGCACTCAGCTAACCAGAAACACAGCTTTTAGGAGATGAGCGTTTACATGTCAGTTGCTCCCTGAACCCTGGTCTCTTTCGTCTTTCTGAAGGAAACATGGAATAGGACCCCGAAACCTATGTCGGGGCCTCTCAGCCCTTGGGCCATGCCCATTTGGTTGCTGGTTTGGGGATGCTCCCTGTCTCTGGCACCGGTGCCCCACTTGGGTTGCAGGCATGGGGCTGGGCACTCCACATGGAGCCGGCGGGGGGATACTGGTAACCTCTGGTTTACCACCACAGGTGCATTTTCCTTGATCTCCTCTGCCCCTCTGGTGCAAGAACCTCATCCCGGATCTTGCAGGGGAGGACTGGTCACTCATGTTCATTCCTCGTTTGCATCCTCCAACACAACTGAGGCACAGCTGTTTTGTCCTCATGAGGTTTGCTGTGAGCTGACTTGTGCCTAGTATATTTACTAAGAGGGTAATCTGGGATTTGGGCCTCATGAACTTCATTGTCCTTGAACAGATGGGTTACACGTCTCCGACATCTAACTCCTCTGCAGCCTATGAATACGCTTTCTTCTACCCAGAACTGGACATCAACTGTGATCTTGAAAATATTCCAGCATTTGCATCTACCTTTTTTCCAGTGCTGTACTCCCTACTGTTTGTGACTGGCCTCGTGGGAAATGCTTTGGTCATTTGGGTCCTAACAGCCTTCAAGAAAGTCTTTCTGAACCTCGCCATCTCTGACCTCCTCTTTGTTTTCTCCCTCCCCTTCTTGGTTCAGTACTCCATTGTAAGCCAGTGGACTTTTGGAAATACGATGTGTAAAATCATCAGCTCAGCTTACTTCATTGGTTTCTACAGCAGTGTCTTCTTCATAACCGTCATGAGCATCGACAGGTACTTGGCCATTGTCCGGTCTGTCTACGCTCTACAGGTTCGGACAACTGCCCATGGCATTATCACCAGCCTGGTCCTTTGGGCAGTTGCCATTTTAGCATCAGTGCCAGACTTAATTTTTTTCCAGGAAACGAGTGACAGTAACCGGACTAAGTGCATCCCTCATTATCCTGACAGCAACAATAGCTGGAAGACTTTCAGTAATTTTGAAGTCAATGTCCTGGGGTGGCTGATCCCTGTTGGTGTCCTCATTTTCTGCTACCACAGCATTTTGAAAAACCTGCAGAAGTGCCATACTCAGAACAAGTACAAAGCAATGAAACTGGTTTTTATTGTCGTCATTGTGTTCTTCCTCTTCTGGACCCCCGTCAACATTGTACTTTTTCTGGACTCTCTGAGGAACATGTACATCATCGACGACTGCCAGACAAGCCAAAGGCTAGACCTCGCCATGGAGCTGGCTGAGGCACTCTCCTTCATCCACTGCTGCCTCAACCCAGTCATCTACGCCTTCGTGGGTGAGAAGTTCAAGAAGCATCTCCGCGAAGCTTTCAGAAAATACGCACGTTTTCTGTTGATCTGCAAAGACTACAGTGCTTTCAATGGGCGCAGCCTGGACAAGCACTCCTCTCTGCACACGACGTCATCACAGTCGTCTTTTGTTGGCACTATCTTGTAGAGCTACAAGTCAAAAACTTTTATCCTAAACAGGTAACCTGAAGTTGAGAAATCCTCCCTGCAGGGCATCCACAGGGATGCACTGTTTGGGCAACCTTGTAGGACAGGAAAAGTGGAAGCAGCTTCTTGAGCTTTCTTCTATCATGCATGCTTTGGGGGTTCTTACTTTTTAGCATCTTTTTTAGCATCTTCCTCCCTTTCCCTTGGCATGTCCTGCCCTGCCTGCATTGTGAAAGGGAGGCTGAAACTACCAGCAGACTCCCGCACTGCCCGAGCAGCACGGAGGGGTGCCTTAGAAACATTTCTTCCCCCACCTTAGATTCAGTACTGAAAGGAACTGTTTATGCTTCTGATCTCGGGACGCTTGGCCGCTCCTTCCCTCGTCTCAGCAGAGTGGATTGGCTTCGTAGGCAGGGACGGGGCTCACAGCAGGAGTGGGAACCCACTCTTTGGAGGGAAACGGTGGCCAAGTTTAAGGCATCATGCCGGGGCCTGGCTCCCAGTTGACAGATCTGAACGAGGCTTCCAGCCCAGAAAGAGCTTAGTGAGTGAGCAATTAGATAAGCAACAAAGAAATAAATGCTATGCATGTGTTTTGCTGAAGTCAACGTGGAAGAATATGTGGAGGTATGATCCTGACTCCCCATCTGCTACCAGGGCCTGCAGCTCATGGGCTGGAAGGGTTTGGAAGTTGTAGCCTAGAAATGACACTGTGGGTGTCAAGAAAAAACCCTTGTGTGAATGAACAAGTGCCCTAGGGATGAGTGGAGAAATAGCTACCAGGAAAAAAAGGCTGAAGAGTGGAAAAAATACTGAGTGTGAGCTGAGAGAGCAGTGACTCATATGTCAAAGCTTCCTGCGGACCCGCTGGCTGGTAAGCCATGGGCCAGGATGGTGGCGGCTCTCAGCAGAGCCCTGACTTGCAGGCTAAGGGGCTGGTTGTTCTGCGGATGCCTGAAACAGGATGGAGAGAGACACAAACAGGGGTAACACACCAAGCATCCTGTAACTCAGGTGGTATCTAAAGCAGATGGCACTGGCTGGTTTGAGTGGCCAGAGGCCCCAGGGATGCCTAAAACCCAGATGACACTCACACTTCTCCATGAGGGAACTCTTTGAACACTTTAAGCAACTGATATGCCAGTATGGTCGCTGCTGTTGAGCATACGACAGGGGTTGACCTCCCAGTTACTGTTCCTACTTGGTAACTGTGAATGACTGATTTATACGTGAATGGTTACCCATGCATATACATATAGATGTACATATACATACATATATATACATGCACATATGTGTATATATACACAAATATATACACATACCTATACGTGCATATATATATATCTCTTTTTTATATATACAAATATTGATAGATAAATGCAATGGTGTTCTGAAGCTTTTAGTCCTGATCTATTTCCCCCTACAAGATATCACCATATTTAAAGTTTTATAATAAAGATACTGCATGTAGTGTAATTGCACAATCCTTGCACCTGAGGAACCTATTTCATCATTAATTCTTTCAGCTTGTGCATTTTCTTCTGTCCTGGGCAGTTCTACAAAACTCCAGCTGCCTCTTCTCTCCCTCCTTTCTCTCCCTCCCTCTTGGGAAAAAGAAGCGGAGAGTAGATTATCTTTTATTCTAGAAATTTAATTTCCTGTAAGAGTCTGCCCTTGTAGTGTTTCCACACATACTGAGTGCCCTTGAGTTTACTTCCTAGAGTGGAGCAAAACAAAACACAAAATACAGTTCTTTTAAACCGCCAGTCTTCTTTGGGTAGGATTTACTATTTTAACGTGCACTTGTATTTGCAATCTGCAAGGTGCAATCTTTCACAAGAATGGGCCAGTAACAGGAGGTGTGTAAGAAATACATGCTGCCTCATGTGGGCCATGACACACATTCTCCAAATTGTAAAGCAAAGACTGTGACCAGAGGAAAAGGTTCAGCTGCTGCCTAGGTCCCAGCAGCAGGATTGCAGCCAGGCGCAGCAGTACAGCTCCTGCCTTTCGGGTGCCATACCACCCTCGGGCAACCAGGCTTTTTTTGTGTATGCGAACACTTAGGTGCTCTAAAAGGGGATTCACAAAAATTCAGGACAAAGCCAAAGGGTGGTCTACCAGCTATCTCCACTGCAGATTCACAGCGTGAGCCCTCTAGATCAGACCTCGCTCAGCTGATGCATAAGAGATGGGAACGATTTCTGCAGCCCTGCAGCCCTTGTGTGCATGCTTTGGGACAGGTGCTGGAGCCCATTTGCCCAAGGTGGCAAGCAGATAGCCTTCCCTGGTGCTGCTGAACATCTCTGCTAGGGGATATCTCTCTCTTTTCAGAGGTTTCATTAATTGCTGTTGTGTAGCTGTTGGAGAGAGGCTGTGGCCCATGGCTTCCCCACAAGGGCTGTAACCCTGCGGCATGAGGGTAGCATAAACATGCAGGGTAGCATAAACATGCAGAGCCTTCTTTGCAAAGTCTTTCACTTCTCTAGTTCTCACTAGAGTCTAAAGGGCATCTTCTCCCCGCTGCTGCCTCAGCACCACTTGCAAACCCTTCCAGCGGGGAGGCGGGAGATGCTTTCTGCGGCTCAAAGAATTTCCTGCCAGAGGCAGCTGCCTTCCTCCATCACAGCAGCACCACCAGGAGCTCCAAGCTGGACCTGACCTCAACTTCTCCTTGCAGCCCAACTGCTTTGAGCTGCTACTGCTGCCTTCCTGTGCAAAGGGAGAAGGTGAGACCCACATCCGGAGGCTGCACAGCTGGCAGGACCTGCCCTGTGTCACTGTGGGCAGCCAGGAGCACCCCTGCAGGTCTCAGAGCTCCTTTCCTTTCTGAAGGGACAAGCCTGGGAGCAGTCTGCTGCCCTGCCAGTGTCTGTGAGGGCACTGAGAGCACAGGAAATCAAGAGGCATCTTCCTGAGTCTGTGCAAGCTGCTGGGCAGCTTGAGGGTAATGCCAAATTTTAGGGTCATCCCAAGAGCTGGGAGCACAAGAAGCACCCAGCTGCTGCTGAGGCAAGACCATGCTGCACAGACCCCATGCCTGTTCACCTGCTTGCATAAAAAGTACCCACCACAGTTGTTATATTGGTCCTGCTCATATCTGCTACTTAGCTTTATATCCTGATCTTGCATTTTCTTTTTGCTGAGATGATGCAGGTTAAAGAGGATTCAGGTTGACGTTGGCACATAAAATAGTTAGATATTCTCTTGTTCTAGCTTTAGCGTGTCATTTTAAAACAGAAACCAGAGTAATTGTTACCCGCATTCAAGCTTAAACCTAAAATACATACTAGTTTTCTTTTGATTTACTGGTGTTATTTGCACCAGAGGGTCCCTTCTACAGAGGGTCTCTGTTAGAAAGATGGAGTCTTTGTCTGATGCCACACATGATGCTCTGCATGTTTGGATGGAAAGGCCTTGACAGGCTGGAGTGTTGCAGTGGCATCAGTGGGGCTCACCTTGCATAAATGTCACTCGCTGCACTGTGCGAACCTGTGCAGCACTTGTAGAGAGTGAAAGGGTATGTTTAAGGATCCACACTGTTGAACTACACCAGCAAAAAGTGGGATATATGAGGACATGCTAGCTTACGGTGTTGCTAGAT
The DNA here is from genome assembly GCF_000690835.1 of Fulmarus glacialis. Lineage (NCBI taxonomy): Eukaryota > Metazoa > Chordata > Aves > Procellariiformes > Procellariidae > Fulmarus > Fulmarus glacialis. Next base: position 79,779 of record NW_009198541.1, on the reverse strand, counting down.
CCCTTGGAAAGTGGGACCTGGCGGATTCTTCCACACCTCTCAGCTCTGAGCTGCAGGACTGCCACTTTAGCAGAGAGATTGACAGTCTCAGCATCTTGTTCCAAAACAGCATCCCGGAGTATGAAACTAGTCTATATCTGGCTTTTTCTGGGATTACGCTGAAGCTTCCTTCCCAAGGCAATATGGAGACAACACTAATTAAATCCTTGGCAGAATCTCTGGCTTTCAAGTCACTCGTTCAGGCCACTGCATGCAGTCTGGGGATGAGGATGGGAGCTTTTGACTTGATCCTTTCCAGAGGAGTCCTCCGAGCCAGCAGCGCAACTCTGCCTCTATCTGCTGTGGTAACATCCAGCCACACCTGGAGGTCAGAACCAGTCAAAAGTTTTACAAGGAAAAAAACCAAAAAGTTCATGAAGGGTATTTGTCTTCCACACCTCTCTTGGCTGAAAGATGCTCCTGCACAGAGATGGGCCTGCATTAGCATGCACAAAACTCCTAAAACCCCTGGTAATTTTATCGTGTCCAGGATAATCCTGCTTTATTTTCAGCCTCTTGAAAACACTAATTTAGTATACCAGTTATGAAGCACCATGGAAATGACTAACTATGCCAGGAGAGGATCCATAAAGGATCACAACAGAAAAAAAAAACCCATGACTTTTAGGTATTCTGTCCGGATGTAAAAAAAGTTTGGGAAATTGAAAGAGAATTATATCCTTAGTCTGAATATGTCAATTTTAACTGTAACGTATGGGGCTGGCATGCATTTTTGGTTAATATTTGTACCTCAAAGGCAGCAAATAGTGCTGGGCAAAGCAAAGCTGCTGCTATACTATGCCAGTTTTGACGCACGGCTTCTGAGCAGTGTGCTTCTGCGTGCCTGTGCTCTTCTGCATAAATCTGTATTTCTGCTGACTTGGCTGAAATGCCCAAATGTGCAGAGCCAGATCACAGAAATCCCCACCCCAGAATAGCAGTAGCGTGATTTGGGTTCTCACAGCCTCTGCTGTCGAGTGCATCTGCTGGGGCCTCATCCTGACCCAACATCGCTCTCGTCTCGCAGCTGGCCCGGGACTGTCCGTGCAGGTCTGATGTGCTTTCCAGCAGTCAGTGCAGCCAGTGTAACCCTGGCATCAGCAGCTGGGTCAGACTTACCATGTAGGATGAGATATATGCAAGAGAAGAGTACTACCAAGCAAACAGCAATGTCTGCTGTGTTACCCCAGTAAATACTGGTGTTCCTCACCATACTCTGGTATCCAGGCAGACTTCCCACTAACATTAATGAATGTGTGACACGTGCATGCACATCTGCACCACCAAGACATTTATCACTTTCTTCACCTGACACTCTCTGAGGATGTTCAGTCTCCATAATCCTCCACGTGCTTGGGTTTAGAGAAGGTAAAGCACGCACGTTTTGAAAGAAAAGGGCACTCCAGCATCACAACCAGCTGAGGTCTTCACATCACGTCTGTCCACCATTAGCTGCCCAGATAACCCTGCCTGTCCTAGAGGATCCTGTAGCACAGGTTCTTGAGAACAAGACTATCATGCTTTCAGCAGTCCATTTTTTTCTCCTTTTTCAACAGACAAAAAACCCAAAACCAGGCTGTTAACCAATGAAGTGCAGCAAGGCAATCATTCCTCAAAGCCCTGACCATTTGCTGACCCATGCTTGGAGATAAATGTGATCTTTCTAGAAAACGTGAGCATAGTGCCCAGAGGTGTGTTGCACATGAGAAATGATCTGCAGGAGTAAAGTATGGCTGAGCTTCAGCTCTGCCAAAGGGAGTGGGCACACTGAGAAACAGAGTGGATCAGAAGGTTTCTGCTCACGTCTCCATTTCCTAACAGCTCAGCAGCACGTCCATACGCTCCTCTTCTGTTTCAAAGACACCATGGTCCTCTTGCCATGGAGGAACAGCCTCAGCTTGACTCATTCCTGAACCTGAACTCTGATGCTGAACTTACTGACAGATGACTATGGAGGCTGTTTCAGAAAAAAGGAGATGAATCATGATCCAAAGGGAAATACCCATTTTAGTACCTGTCTCTTTACCCAGCACCCAGCCCAGGGCAAGGGTTGTGCAGGACTTGGTGGGCCAGCAGATATGTTTGTGGCTGTCTAGGCAGGTTTCAGTCCTTCAGGAAGGCCACACGATGCTGGAGCTTTCTGCATGTTGAAGGGGCACATCTGACACCTGCTTCTGGGATGGATGCTGCCAGACTGGATGCAAATCCTTGATGAATTCTAACACACCGCAGAGGATGAGAGGAGATTTCATTTGGGATCTTCAGAAAATGTGTGTCTTTCTCAGCAGCAGGGGATAGATACAGTGTGCTTGTTGTGGTTTTGGCTGGGATAGAGTTAATTTTCTTCCTAGTAGCTGGTATAGTGCTGTGGTTTGGATTTAGTATGAGAATAATGTTGATAACACCCTGATGTTTTAATTGCTGCTAATTAGTGCTTACACTAGTCAAGGACTTTTCAGCTTCCCATGCTCTGCCGGCAAGGAAGTGCACAAGAAGCTGGGAGGGAGCCTAGCCAGGACAGCTAACCCAACTGACCAATGGGGTATTCCATACCATATGATGTCATGCTCAGTATGTAAAGCTGGGGGAAGAAGAAGGAAGGGGGGGACGTTCGGAGTGATGGCATTTGTCTTCCTGAGTAACCATTCCACGTGATGGAGCCCTGCTTTCCTGGAGATGGCTGAACACCTGCCTGCCGATGGGAAGTGGTGAGTGAATTGCTT
>NW_009198541.1:76464-76914 GCF_000690835.1 Fulmarus glacialis | reverse complement strand
GTGTTTAGTTGCTGGCTAGGGTTAAGCCATGACAGCACTGTATTCCTGAGCCACTGACAGGCTGTGGCTTATTGCCGCCAACTAAAATGAACTCAAACAAAATTTGGTTAAAAATGTACACGTCAGTAGGTTCTCTTGACTTCATGAGTAAAGCCGTGCTGAAGCAATAACTCCGTTATCCATTTCTAAGTTAACAGCAGCAGATAACTATTGGACCAGCACCCAGCAAATATGCAACACACACTAACAGGCATGTATCAATTACAGCAATCGTACACAGGAATTTGGCCCGTTAGGCAGTTCTGTACCTCTCATCGCCTAAATAGAGATGACAGGCTGCCCAAGCACAAAGAACAAGCAGCCCCAGCAGCACCGAGACTGCTGGGGAGCTGTGAAATGCCCAGGCATCTCCCAGTGCAGCTCACAAGCCACCCCGTGCGGTAGCTGGGC
>NW_009198541.1:27562-76251 GCF_000690835.1 Fulmarus glacialis | reverse complement strand
GGCTTTGTCCCCAGCCGGAGACGCCAAAGGGCACCTCTGCTTGCAGCTCACCGAGCTCCACCCCAGGCTCTTCCTATGGGGGGAAGCACTGGCCAGAGGAGATGAGACATCAACCGGCATCAGTGACGGCAGTGACACAGGCTGCTGGGACCTCGTGCGCAGGGGAGAGACAAGGCCAAACACCCTTGTCAGGGAGACTTTGGCTGTGCCCTGCACGGCAGCGGGAAGCCCTGTCTGAGGGGAGCTCAGGAACAAGGTAAATTGGCCACCAGCCCTGGTGGGAAGGCAGCCAGTGTCCCCCCACTCCAAAGAGCGGTGTCAGTGGGAGAGGAGGAGGAGGAGGAGGGTGCCCAGGTGCCTGTCTGAAAATGGCAGGTGCCATTTGCTTCCCTGTCTGCCCCCCTTCCTTCATGAGTCTTGCAAGGACAGACCGAGCCCCTTGCTCCCTGTCCTGCCCTGAGCACAGGGGCACTGGCTCTACTTGGGAGCGAGGTGATAGAAATAAGTGGCTTGTTCTGAATAGAGCTCCAGAAGAAAACTTGACATCAAGGTGTGAATGCGTGTGCAGCATGTGAGGATGAGCACAGCAACGGACAGAAAGGAAGGACACAGCCATGGCTGAACACAGACTACCGGGACACTGTATAAGTATTGATTATCCTTTGTGTTTGACTCAGCACCAACCTTGACTGCAGCACCCAGCAAGGTAAAGAGACGTATGTGTCAAGAAGTGTTTGCAAACCAGCTTCCAGAAGGCAGCGCCTTTCCTATGGGACAAGGGATGGAGGAAATGGGTCTCATTCCCTAATGCTCAGGTATTCAACTGGGCTGAGAGCAAAGAGCAATGCTGAGTGGTTTCCTTGGGTCTTTTGTCCATGCTCACTGCAAGGCAGGCTGCATTTCTCCTCCCCTCACTCACAACGTCTGCTTCTGTGTCTCTGCACCCGTGCACCTCTTGCACCATCCCCGCACATCTTGGTGTCTGGTGTCCCCAACACCGCACTGCCCCGAGGGGTGCTCAGCCGCAGCGGTGTGGAGAGAGGGGTGGTGCTGGTGCGAATGTACCCACCAGCTTCAGCTCTCGTGAGCAGCACAAGGGAGGGAGAGTGGAGGAAAAGGAGGGAAGGAGGGAGGAAAGGAGTTTCTTCTTTCAGCATTTTGAATGGCAGCTTGCTGGAGTGCGGCTGTGCGGCTGTTCCTCCTGCCTGGATGAGCCCAGGAGGGAAGGGGATGTGATCACCCAGCCAATGGCTTCCTGCCCACTTTCTTGGGTCTTACTGCTATCGTTGGAGCCAACCCCACAAGCAGCACAGCCTTGGCGATGCACTCTTGAGTGATGGGTGTAACTCAGGTACACGCTGAAACAGGCGGATTCGAGCGGCTCACGTACACGTCACCCGTCCCAGGGGAGGAGGACACCTCCCCAGGAGACCTGGCTGAGCCTCTGTCACCTCTCCAGGGCAGGAGAGCAACCGTCTCCGCATGGCAGCTGGAGCGAGGGGAGGCTAACAAACGGCTCAGGAACCCCGATGTGGTCACCAAGGCACGAGTGAGCACTGAGGCACTAAGCTGTTTCCATGCCTTTATCCCTTCAGTGTTATTTCTCATGTGGGGATAAATGTTTCTCTTCACTTTTAATACCCGTTTGGGCCGCACTCCTTTTGCTTGCAGAAAGTGTGCAAGCCTTCAGCTTTCTGTGTCTCTTCCCTTCACCAGCCCCTGGGCTGAAACATTTTCATCCCTAGACATAGCTTCTCTCTCTCTCTCTGTGTCTCTGAGTAATTTTTGCCTCCCCACCTTTTTAATGAAGAATAAATGCATCTCCCACTGGTGGCTGGAAAGCCACCAGAGCTGGTTGTCTCCTTGCATCTCTCCAGGACAGTGACATGAAGGGATGAGGCTCCCTCTGCTGGGTTTTCTTTCAGAAGTAGGGCACAGAAATTATTTCTGTGAAGGGTTATGTGTGCATGTGATCGGCCCGCACCTGCACCAAAAGCTGCCCACTGGGCTCTGAGCAGGAGAGCACAGGAGGAATGGGACGCTGCTGCAGCAGGGATGCACCTCCACCCAGCTGACAGAAAAGACAAGAGGAGAGTTTTGGAGGAGAAATTAAGAGAAGGGGGGGAAAAAATGTCCGGCAGGGTTCAGTGCAGTCACGGCTATGGTGCGTGTCGTGCTGCTGAGCCGTGCAGGGCAGCTCTGCATCAGAGAGGTCCAGTGGGACCCCTCCCTGCTCACCGCCCAGCCCTAATGAGGCTTTCTGAAGGACACAGCCTGAACAATACAGCTCCTGGCTCCATGGCACACTACTGACAGTGCGGTGAAGGTCACAGCTGTCTGGGTTTTGCTCCTGTCCCTCTGCTTGAAACAAATGCAGAAGAACCTGGCAGGGCTTCCGGCTGGAAGAGCTCTTTCTTGGGACATGAGCTATCTGGGTGCTGGTGTTGCTTTGCTTGGGGAAGCAGCGCAAGTGTCCGTTGTAGCTGCACCCAGCGACACGGTGCCATCACTGTTCAGCCATGGCTGGTGGCCCCGGGGGAAGAGTATGGACGGCTGCCTCCCGAGCTCAGCACCATTTGGGAGCATTTCAAATGCACCGTTCAGGCTTGTAAGCTTTCCAGGGTTCAAGTCTGCTCCTCAGTACAATCATTTGGATAAGCTTTTGGTGTGTCTTCAAAGTGAAAGCCAGACACGACGCAAATGGCCATGGTTTACAGTCAAAGTTAGTTGTAAGACCAAAACAACTCAGCAGGTGCTCTGCATAGCAGAGAAAGTTGAAACAGGACTGAATCTGCTCTTTATTGTCCATGTATGGATGCTTGCAAGTTTGTATGGACATTTTTCCCCTGTACATTTAGAAAGCAGCATCTCCATAGGCTATTCTACACACTAGCCCTTTTTCACCCTGTCTACAAGGAGTTAAATCCTCAAGGGCCATTTCTGCTACACCTCCAAAACCATGTTCTGCCTCTGCTTAACTCGTTCCAGCTCTGCCATGGTCTCAGCTGTAACTGCTTTCCACTTCCGCAAAGCAATAAATCAAACAAAAAGAAAGAGTTTGGCAACTCCGGCAAGTCTCTGAAGTCCACAGAAGGAAGCCCTGGTGTCACAGCACTGGGAGAGAGGAGGTTCCTGGGGTTCCCTCTGGTACCCCCAGGCAGTTACAGTTGTCCATTGGCCCTGCAGAGGGGACTCCAGTGAGAGCCAAGAGAGCCCCCTTCCGTAGACAACCACCACCATCAGGCTTTCCCACACGGCAGCAAAAGCAGGGTGTGCTGAGGAGAACAGCATTTTGATCCTTCAGGCCAGACATTTCTTTATTGGGTGCTTTAGTCCACAAAGCTTGAACTTGCCAGTGCTGCTGAGCAAAAGCCTGCCTCCCCGAGCTGACCTGGCAGCTGATCTGGCCACAGAGGAGGAGGAGACGCCACTGGCGTGGTACTTCCAGGGCTCTGGCCCTTTACTATTCCCTAACCTTTAAACTTTATTTTCAGCAGTGTATCATCTTTGCTGTTCCCGGCTAGCACCTAACCAGGTATCGGTTCCCTGATTCCCATTTCCATGGGTGCTTGTCCTGGCCCACGTCACTGACTTCACTTGCATAATTTGGCTGATGTTGGAGGCCCACAGTTTGACCTTTGGTATATTGCTATGTAGCTGTTGGGGATGTAACCTTTGCTAGATAAAGCATAATGTCATATAAAAACATGTAATTGGCAGAAATACCAGAACTAAACTTACACAAGAATATTTGCCAGGCAACACGCAATTGGCAGTATCCAATCAATGAACAACAGCTCAGACAACCTGGAAGATGCTCTCCACCTCAAAAACGTCATCCAGCTCAGCGTGTATGGAGGCAGCACAACTCTGCCTTTGGGGAGAAGGCATTTTAACCTCCCTTGGCATCTGAAGCAGGGACAGTTCCTGGAGGTGTTTCCATTCCTGCGTGTGCCAGAGGACCTTGGTATTGGTACAGCCCCCAACTGTACGCGGTGTCTCGGATCTCCATAATAACGCACCACACTGCACAGCCTCCTGCCTGGTTTCACCCCAGATAAACTGCTTTGCATGCCCCGGCGCTGCCTGGAAATGTGGTATGCGGCATTCCAGCTGTGGGTGCACCTGTAACGCAACCATGATGCTCGGGTCAGGGGCCAAGATTAATGGGTCAGGCTCCTTGATTAGTGAACATGCAAATGCTTTAAACCCTCAGACTCCTCCTGTCCACTGGAAGCCCTGGGCTGCAGAGGCATGTTATGCTCCAAATCTTCTTTACAGGCAAAGAGGAGGCACAATGTATGTATAGGTAAAGCCAAGAATTTATTGTTAGTGTAACGGCTATCTCAAGGCTCCGATCATTATCAGTCTAGATCTGCTGGTCTCAGAAAAAAGAGGAATACCAATGCAGTTAAAATTGTTTTGCACACACATAGTTTCTAGCCCTTTTACTGGTGGTACGCGCATTCTTCCCCTGCTCCTCTGGGTCCTAAGGCTGGTGGTTTCACCCAGGTGGCGGTGGTGGGGTGGGGTGCTAGAGCGAGCTGTCAGCATCTCCAGCCCTTCCCTGGGACGAATGTGATGTTCATGCGTATGTTTTTTTCTGCGTCCCTCTAGGATCTGCTTGGGGTCATTTTTATATGTTTTCTAACATGCTTCTATACCTTCTTCTGTCTTCACTGGTCTGCAACCTCATGTTACACCCAATTTACTACGTGTGGTGCCCCTTATGTACGGTAGATACTATTTTTGTTCTGTCTGTTACCGCTAAACCCAGTTTTGCCAGCTCCAGGTCTGCATTTTTTTAACTGACCATCAATGAGTTGTGTATAGCTATGGGGGTCCCCAGGGCCAGCCTGTACCCCAGCTTTTACCATCCCGTACCTGTACTCCCCTGTGCTGCATCCCACATCCCCACTGCTCAAGGCCCCTGCTATCGTACCAGACTTGTATTTCTATACACTGTACCATAGTGTCTGAGTCAAAAATATCTCATTCTGCATAGGATAGGGGGAACCAAGGGGGCGACAGCTTTTACACGCTGAGTATGAAGCTCCTCAGGCATTTCTGTCTCCTGTGCAAGTCCTGTCCTCCGTAAGCCCTTCTGCCCCTCTGAGTGGCCGCATCCTGCCTCACAATTTCACAAGGCGCCAGCAGGACTGGAGCAGAGCACATCATTAATACTTTCTCAGCTCAGCCCTGAAGCTCAGCCCAGGAAGCTGCCCTGCCAAAGTTCACATGTTTCATAGGGCAGGCATGAGCACTAGAGAAGAGGAAATATACATTTAAACCCAAGCAGGCTCAGCTTGAAGAAAACACTGGTTTTCAATGCAGCTATGAATTAAGGTAAGAGACAATTATATTTTGCTTATAATTTGACAGAGCAGGATGACAAGAAACGGTGTCTCATGAACTTAAGGAAACTCTTCACTGCTTAGTGCTTGCAATCTAAATTATATTTAATTTGGGTAAAGATGACGTGGGTAATGTTTACAAATTGTGAAAGTAGAAAGGGGAACCCTTTTATTAATCGAAGTGGACCAGGGCAGAGAAATTTTGCTCGGTGACTAATTATTTGTGGCACCTTGTGGTAAGAGAAATATTCACCCTGGCTAAAAGTCCTCAAGGTTAAAGGGAAATGCTGATAGATGGCTAGTGTGCAGCATTAGCCCAGAAGGACAGACCAAGAAGATACAGTCCTTCTATACTTCATTAGATGTTTTTGTTAGATGTCTGCAGGGATTTCACAACTCACCAGCATTGCTTGCTTTTCATTTTGGTCAGTGAACCAACATCCCGAACATCACTGGCACTGAAAGAGAGAAAATCTTGTAGACGATAGAAAGTGTCTGATGCAGACAGACCAGCAAGAGAATGGCAGAAATTCAAAAAACTTGAAAACCCAACTTTCTGTATGACCACATTACTTAATTTCTCTGTGACTCAGCTTTCCATAGGAAGGATGTTGCACAAAGATGTCTGCTGGTTTGGGTGAGACATTTGGGTAATACAGTGGTGGCAGCCCATTAAGTGTGATATAAACATAGATCCAGAAACAGCAGTTTCCAAAATCTGGTCTGCTGGGGCAAACCCTGCGTGGAGGCAGCGCACCCAGAGGTGGTGAACTGGGTGACAGGATAAAAGACAGAGACTGCAATGAATTACGAGGGTTTGGGCAGCGCAGAAAAAGTCCAAAAGGGAGAGGAAAAGGCTGAAGTTTGACAAAGGAGAACACATAGTAAATTGAAAGTAAATCACATAGTAAATGTGATCTTCCCAGGAAGGGGCTGGCAACTCCAGAACTTAAATCTCATCTGGACACAGTCAAGAAGGGGTAATGTGCGCTGCTCTCTAAAATGATGGAGAAGATGATTTAAGAGATCTCTCATTTCTAGAGAGCCGCCTCAGATTTCTCAAGGATGCCGAGGCAATGTGAGCTTATTAATAACAAAAAGGGGGGGCAGGAAGTAAATAGGTGCCATGATAAAGGCAGCAAGAGCGAATGGTAACCATAAACAAGTACAAACAGTGCACATAGCTACAAACAATAATCTATTTTCACTGTCCCTTCAACAGAAAATACAAAAGAAATTTGAATGCTGCTTAAGAAAGGAAGGCCTGGGAAAAAGAAATACTGAGGAAGAGCAGGTAAGAGAAAACACCAGCAAAATGTTCAACTATACATATAAAAAAAGATACAGAGTGTCACGAGCAACTGTGCAAGCAGAAAGGGCAAATAGGGGAAATAATAGGCTGGAGGAAATACCTGTGAAACAATTTTTCCAAGAAATTCCTGATCCTGGCAATCACCATCCAGTCAGATGACAACCCCAAACACCCAGTGCCCCACGGGCAGCTCTTGGGAGGGCGCCTGGTCCCTCCCCAGCTCTGCCACTGCCCCCCTGGCAGCTGAGTTAAAGTGCTCCCCAGCCTTTGCGAAGATAAAAATAAATACTGCTCTTCAACATGATTCTCACACCATTTACCTAATTTCCCATCCCCTGCCTGGTCCCTGGGGGCAGGACACTGCCTGGAAACCATCTCAGGTTGCAGAGGCTCTGCAGAGGACCCTTGGATCTGGTCATAGGATTGAGACCACAAAATCATAACCCTGAGAGTCACAGATGAAAATTTCAGAACCATTTCAGTGATTTTTGAACCTCGATTTTAAGATCCAGGGGAGATGCAGGAGTCTGAATCATACTGTCAGGTCATATTTCCTAAATGCATAAGTCATTTCTGAAATGGATATTTGAGGCTCTGACCTCCTTAGGGCCAGATGTCTAAAGGTACTTTGACCGCCAAAGGTTCAGAACAATGCCTTGTGGGATTTTTCAGAAGCCTGCCCGTGCTTAGCTCCCATTCAGAAGAATGATTTGAATCAACGATGGCACCCCAGGAAAATGCCTTGACGTGACTATCTGCATCTTCACTTGCTCAAGAGCCTTGGTCATGCCCTGAAACCTGAGCCTATTCCCTGCTCCATTAAGGAGCAGGTGGGACCCCCAGTGTGCGGCCACCAAGCCTCCTGCATGGCCACCCCCTCAGCCTCAGAGGGGCTTTGTCTTCCCCGGAGTTGAGGGAAGGAGCTGAAACCACCGAAACCTTCAGCTTACAGCTTTTGCTATAAATACACCAGCAGCCGCAGGGTGAGCTGCCAGGGGTTTGGCAGGGTTTGCCATGGCCCCAGGAAACCATACGCTGCTGCGGTCCTGCTGTCCCTCCTGGACGGCTCGCAGCAAGTCTTCCTGGCAGGGCGACAAAAACAGCAAGTGGGGGGATGTCGCTGGGGGCAGGATTTGCCCAGGGCATCAGGGTTCAGTCCCCTGTGCCCGCTTTGCTGTGATGGTAGCACAACCAGCCCGAGTGAGGCCACTGGCCCGGCCAGCTAGAACATGCACTGACGGAGCAAGAACAAGATCTTGTTCAAATTAATACCTCTGCGTTTGCTCTGAAGCACAGGCAGTGAAGCCCTCGCCGCTCTCAGAGATAGTAGTAAGTCCATGTTTTTGTGTTTTCTTTATAAATCAGAGTACACCTAATTTTGATGCGATGGGTTAAGCTGAAACTTGTGCCCTGGTTACTTGCTGCCCTGCAGTTATCTCCAGGTTAGCATGGAGCATCTTTGAGAAAGCACTTTCCAATGCTATAAAGCCTTAGGTGAAGGTGAGAGAGATCCTGGGGATTTTGGACTCTATACTATCCCCTCCTGCCTTCCATGATCCAAGCCTGATCTTTTCAAATGTATTTTTTTACCCAAAACTATTGGCTTAAGTTCATAGATTTACATGCTGCTCATCTCCAGCTACTGGTGTCTGCTTCTGATTTAGTTTGTGATATTGGTGTAAAAACTGTAGAACTCGTTCAGGGAAGAAGCATTTTTTTCATCTCTTTGACCTAAATGCCTTTGAAAAGGAAACACAGGCCTCTGCAATATTCAGGTTTATATTTATCTTAATCAGCCATGGTTTGATTGGCTTCCATTTCTGGGTCCTTTATTTAGGACACCTTAAATGCCCTAATTTTCGGAAAGCCTCAGCATCATGCTTCTGCACCTTGAACTCCACATTGAGTTGGAAAATCCAATAATGAAGCAGCCCAGATCACTACTTGCTTTCAAAAAACTTATCCTCAAAGTCCTGGGGGGAGCCTCCATAAATTAAATCACCCAAATCAATAAACAATTATTAAGCTTGCAGAACTCTGCTGGGCCACAGAAATGGTTCAGCTGATCTGAGAATAAATCACAGAAGAAAGAAGAAACACCAAAGAAAGGAATTTCCTCACCTTAAAATCATCAGGGAAAGACTGGGGGAGCAGGGAGCAAGGATGCCTCCGGGATTACACCACACCCACTCGGAAGCTATGGAGGAATGATAAAAGAACTGGTTAGAAGTAGGGAAAACATGCAGGGTTTAACAGAGGCAGTACAGACTGGCTGTGTGTTAACAACACCCCCGTCCCCAAACTGTGCTGCTTGCTTTCCACAGCCATCACAGAGCCTCCCCTCTAACCCAACCCCAGCAGCAGCTCCGTGCTCTTCACAGCACCCCACTTCCTCCCAGGGGGTCCCATCCTGGGATTTGGGCTAGCTAGTGCTGGTGAAGTACCTGCGGAGAGGACAGTTTGGCTTTTTCAGTCATTTATTACCAAAACAGAGTCATGGTGGTTAGGACGAGTGTGCCCCAATATCCCATTTGCTCTGCCTCCCTGCCTATCAGGGGCTGTAAGGTTTTACCCAGTACCCGGCTGCTGAGCTCCTCCACTGTGTCTGGCCTAAACCCATTTCCCAGACTGATATCTTCTCTTGACGTGGAGACCCTCAGACATGCAAAAATCTCCTTTTCCTGCTTGAAGTCTGTTCCAGTCATTAGCCTTTCACCGTTAAAAACGTGTATCTGATTTCTAGCTCGCATGTTTCTGGTTTGAACTTCTATGCATCAGTTTATGGTATGGCTAATCCCACTAAATTAGCAAGATTATTAACACGAGCAAAAGTGAAATCAAGTGTTATCAAAGTATGCCTACAGCCCCAGTATCAAGCTCTGCAATGCTAAAGTCCTCTCTTTTGTTCCTTCCCATTTAGCATCTCTTTAAACACCCGAGGGTTGCATCAGCTTTTCTTACTGCGACACCTGGCTGGGAGCTCAGTTTCAGAGTCCGCCTGTACTGGCAGTCAGGTTTCCTAGCGGATGCGCCCCCACTCTCGAGACATGTTCTGTGTTGTTTAACTCCCAAGAGTGTCACTTTGGCTACATTAAAGCCAACGTGAATCATCCAAGAAGCTCCACATTACTCAGATCTGTCTGAATCACTGTCCAATTCTCTAACTCTTTCATCACTTCCCCCTGCCAGCTCTGATTCCCAGTCTGCTTTCAGACCAATGGTGAAAATACTGAAGAGTTTTTGGCTTTCACCTTGTTGTTCCTGCAGACCTTTTACAAGCAATATTCCTAGTTCCGTCAGGCTTCCTCCACGGGTGGCTGGCTTTTGAGATCTGAGAGCTAACCAGCCCAAATCCCATTGTAATGCTTTGTTGGGCGTGTGTTGCTTTGGGCTGGAGAGATGTGTCAATCAGATAAGCAGGCAGTGCAAGTCAAAGCTCCAACTCTCCCATGCAGTACCTTTATCAACCTTGCAATCTCATCAGATGTCTAAACTAAAGCTTCTCTTCTGTAAAGCCACACAGACTGGCATTAGCTACACTCTCCCCCTTTACTGTTTAAATTTTATTTTGCCCAGGTTAAAGGTTAGGTTACACTAGCTGTTTCACTTTGCTTCCCACTTTCAAAGGTCGGCTGCTTCCAGCACGTGTAGAGGTGGAACAGGGAGAATGCTTCCCCACTTCAGGACTGAATAAAAGACTGAGATTTAAGATTTAAAGTAACTGCTTCTGCTGGGCTGGGCCTGCTTTTGACCTAGGATATCTAACACAATCTCAAGCAACTCCAGAGACGGTTCCCTAAGCCACCCTGCTCTGAAAGATAAGCTAAGTGAATTACAGGAACCAGTTGGGTGTAGGACTAGAAACCGGGCCCCATCGCTGGTTAGTGTATTGCACATAAGTCTAAGTTTTGTTTTGGGTATCATCCAAACCGTGGTTAGAGGTGTCCGCAGCAGTCTGGTGATTGCGTGGTAGCTGCTTGGCGCCAGGCTGGTTAATAGTTTCACCCAGAGTGCTATTAAGACTTGCTAGTTTCCACCCAGTTCTGGTAAATTCCCTTAAATCTCTTTTTTTTGTGTGTTAGAAGTGCCACCAGCAGCTACAACATTTCATTTGGAAGTACCCAAGGACATACCTATGGTCTTGCCGAGAATCGGTGGCCGGCAAGAAGCAGATGGGTGTAGTCGCAAATGCGCAAAAGCAACGGCGTTTATATTTGGGTAGGGTGGTGGCAGCTCAGATCTAAGGGTAAGAAAGACATACACGCCTGTAGGGTTTCACAGGGGTTCCCACAAAGCCTACAGCTTCCCTGGGCCAGCTGAATTGTCGGCGTGCAGCTCCGGCCTGTTCAGCGTGCACTGAAAACATGCTTTGCTTGCATGAGAAAAGCGCATAAGTCAGCCTCACCCAGAAATGCTGACTAAGGTGTGAAAATCTTTCTGAGGCTTAAATACTTCTATTAGCGTATTGTGCACATCTGAAGCGTGACCCTCTGGCAGAGGTCTGGGTTTGGCTATTTTATTTAATTTCCTTTCATTCAGTGACGGCAGAGGCATCACAGAGAGGCAAAGTGCTCACAGACCCCTCTTCTTGGCAGTAAAGCTCATAACGTGGCACTTGGCTGACGTGCCAGAGGTGATAACTGGAAAGATCAGATGCATAAACAGGATTTGACTCTCGTGTCACCCAGCCTGATGCCAGTGCTGTTCGAAGGTTGAAATGCAAATTCTGTTGCTTAGAGGAGTTTGTGGATCTCATAATTTCACTTCCCTATGTATTACATATCGTGCACATGGTTGTTGGGAATAGCTGGGTTGAGAAACAGGGGTTTTGGTCCTGCAGACTATTGTCTTTGAGATAGCTATAAACATGACTAAAAGCAGAAGTGTTTTTGGGGAGTAGGGTATAAAACTACTGGGGAAATCTGGAGTGAGAGCAAAGCGGTTGAGCAGTTCCATGAGAAGCAGAAGTGAATCTACTATTTCCTGTACTCAGCAAGGGAAAATGTCTGGTGGAGGGACCTTGCAGCCCTGCAGTCCTTCTTCAGTGTCCTCTACACTCTTCAGTTCACTTCGTCCCTTAGGTGAACATTTATCGTAAGCACAAGAGAGAAAATTGGGTTGAAGCTGGCAGTGAGAAGAGTATAGCATGCACTGCGGTGGGCTTTGTGAGGCTGATGGAGAATACCTGGCAGGGAAGGATGGAGGATGGGCAGAGCTAAGTTTCCTTGCTTTAGGGTGCAATAACATTTCATCACATTATGCCTATCTGGCATGGGCTCAGTTTTGGGAGCCCTTTGGAGTTTGCAGCCCACCTGTCGATTAATACCAGCTTAAACTGAGCAAGAGGTATCAGAGGCACTAAATATTCAAAAAGAACTGCAGCATTGCATATGCAGGATGAGTGGTGGTGGGAGGATACGAGTGCGTGGCTGGTGATATACAAAATCCAGGGGCTAGAAAGTGAACAAGCCACAGACTGTGCCAGCAGTTTCGGATGCCAGTACCATTTTAGTAAGTGCAGTTCTCACTTGCCCCTGGACGTGCTGTGCAGCATCTCACCCTTCCCGTTGGCATAGATACCACGGGCTTTGCGACCACCCATCCAGGGCTAAAGGAAATAATTTTCTACTGTAGAAATAAATGATCCCTATCAGTGAGCTAGAGGAGATTACTTGACTGAAAAGGTACTTAAGGAAAAATCCCAGCCCAGTTCCTCTTTACTTCAATAAGGCCAGGACTTCATCCTGCACCTCCATGTAAATGTTCTCCTGTGAAGAAGGTGGCCATTCCCATGCCCAGCTTTCTCTCCAGGCAATGCCAGTGGGCACAGCCTGTGCAGAAGTCTGCCAGACCTGAGGGCTACCCGGCAGTGGGAGCTGCATTTCCTCACACGTGTGAAATCCTCCTTGCGCCCAACATAGCGCAGCGGCTTGTACAGACACATATGGAAGCTCTCCAGAGGAGCAAGCTGCCTTTCTAGATATGAATTAAGGGAGCGAGCATGGGAAAGACCAGCACAGCTAGAGGTTCTCAGAGAGGAGGGTAAACCAATGTGCGCTCCGTCTCTCCAGATCAGGGATTTCACACAGCATGCACAGCCTAGGCAAGCAGCACTGAGCAGCCCTCTCTGGATGCCTGCGCAGTTAGCAAAGATGCTAACGGGATACCAGCAGGCATCAATCAGTTTTTTCCCCTGCGCATGATGGGACTTCTGCTTGTCACACCAGGAAAGACTGAATGTCTGAAACAGGAGCTTTCACGTCTGAAACAGGAGCAGGGAAGCAGCTTTGCAGAGACATCGTGGCCTCTGTCTGGCTTTGTCTCAGAGTCACAAAGATAGGACGGGACTTCTGGAGTCTCTTGCCCAAACCCATGCTCAGAGCAGGGCTGGCCAAGTTTCAAGTATCTCCAGGGATGGAGATCCCATAACTTCCCTGAAGCCCTGTCCTGGTGTTTGACCACCCTCACAGTGAAAATTTTTTTCCATATAGTAACAATTTCCCATGGCCATTGCCTCTTATTCCTCTGAGGAAAGTTGTCTGCTTTACCTTTACACCTTCTCACTATATCCCCCTTGAGATGTCTCTTGTTGAGGCTGATCAAATCCAGTTCTCAGCGTCTTCTCATACACCAGGTGCTTCAGCCCCAATCATTTTGATAGCCCCGAGCTACCGCACCCCACTGCATTGGTGAAGAACCAGCTGCGGAGCACATCAGCCCACAGAGTAAGACGGAGGCTCTGGCGCTGCGCAGATGGGTGCAGTAGCAGCTCAGTGGCAAGGAGCTGGGTGGGCTGGTGTAGCGACCCATATTCGGCACAAGAATCTTGGTGTACCCCGACAGTTCTTTTCATTTTAAAGGCACCTGCTGCATACATTTAGTCTCAGAAGAGGAGAAAGAAAATGTCAGGATGGGAAGGCAGAAAATGATGGGCTGTTGGGATTATGTACAATGTATCCTGCTCATTTCTGTATCCCTCAACAGGGCAGATAAAGTAATGACTGGACAGACACATGAAGAGATGAGGAAGCTGCCACATATCTCTGTAGGCAACTCCCATTAGTTATCTCACCAGCAGAAAATCAGTATCTTGTTTGCAATTGCTGTCAGCTTCTGCCCCAGCACCTAGGCATTTCCTATTTGTCCCCTTTAATTGTGCTGGTGTCAGATACCGCATCTCCAGAAGCTGGAGAATTAAACTGGGCTGCAAGCAAGGGGCTGGACAAACTCTGCAGGCAGACTCAGCCCCCAGTTCAAGTGGAAAGGCACTGCAAGAGCCGCTCAGCCCGTGGGTGTGCCTGCCTGCTGCAAACAGCCTTCCCCGCACCGTGCCCATGCCCCGAAACTACCAGCACTGAGACAGCCCTTCTTCTAGCCCACTTTTCCTGTGCAAAACCACAAAGATTGTTTTCTAATGACTGTGGGCACTTCTCATTTAAATGTTTTGGGGACAACTAGGCTTTGAACTTTCAGAATAAGAAGATATTTTAAAATGGTGAGCCTGCATTTCCAACTAGCACAAAAAAAGCCTCTTTGAGAAATGACTACAAAATAAGAGGCCAGAACTTCATGGCCCACACCACAAACGGCACTCTAGCAATGAGGCATTAGAAGAAAATGTCAATATGGTCACAGTAGCTACCCATGGGGGAGTTTGTTGTAGTTACCACTACGTCACATGAAACGTCTTGGGCAAGGACTGTGTCAGACCTCAGGACATCTTTATTTCATGCTTAGTCTTGCAAGGCTTATTTTAAACAGAGGCTGTAAAAACCACTGCTGTCAGTGAAACGTGGACATGTAGGCTGGGATTCCAACCACTTCGCTCCAAGTGTCAGGAGTGGGAGTAGTTATACACCATTGGTGTCTACCACTGAGTAATATGCCCATGCTCTCCTTACAGTCAAAAGAAGTTTCATCAACGTGGTCAGCAGAGTCTGGAAAGCAGTCTGTCTTGTCTGAAAGCAGATTTGGCCTGACCTGCATTGGATCAGATGCACTGTTCTTCACTGGCTGTATGACTACATCTCCCACTAACAGGAGATGTTACATCTCCCACTAACAGGAGATGTAAACGTCTGTATTAGAGACAGCTTATGGTCACTGAACTGAGTCCGATCTTTACAGTCAATGCGGGTTCCCCTAAGAAGATTGCACACTGTGACCAAGGGGTAGTTATTAGTTGCGGTTTTGTTAT
Source organism: Fulmarus glacialis (assembly GCF_000690835.1). Lineage (NCBI taxonomy): Eukaryota > Metazoa > Chordata > Aves > Procellariiformes > Procellariidae > Fulmarus > Fulmarus glacialis. Next base: position 61,388 of record NW_009198541.1, on the reverse strand, counting down.
CCCTGACCTTTCCTTTCAGTCTCAGCTTTAACAGGTTGGTTTGGCAGTGTTGTCATCTCCCTAGGCTTCTGCACAGCGTATCACACTCAATTTCCTTTATTTCCTACAGCGAGAGCAAGTAACAGATACTTACAAGCTCTTCACCCCAACCAGGGAACAGACTGAATGCAGTAACATCTTCATCACTCTTAAGATTTTTGGTTCCCTGCAAACAGAAATCTTTGCGGAGACTTGAACACCACATCCCAAGGGAGCGCAGAGGAACTGATGGGTGCCCCGAGTTATTGGATGTGCAGCTCAGAGGTCACATTCCTGCACCCCATACTCTCTTTGGGTGCAGCCTCCAAGCTAACAAGCCCTGGCTCCACCCTGACTACCTCGCAGCCAAGGCAGGAGCAGCCATGAGACGCTTTGGTGCTTGAGGAAAAGGGTCAATATAGTTTGTCTTCTTTTGATCATAGGATGATTTTTTAAACAACCTCATCAAAGATATGCTTGCTCCTAAGGGATGTCCCAGTGCAAACTTTGCTCCTCCCACATCAGCAAGCATCGGCTCAGACCTGGCCAAACTGGGCGTCTTACCACACTTCCACCCTGGGGTTGTCGTGTGGGGTGAGACTGGGCTCTTGGTGGGGTTGACAGGCACCGCATGCCGATCAACAGCTACATGTGAGGTGTCGTTTCCTGCCGAGCACTGTCCAACAGACTGGGAGAGCGCCTGCGTTTCTCACGCTGCAATGCAACACCTGCAGAGAATCAGTTAGTCGGATGTCGGTTTGCTGCTGCTTTTGCTTTTCTTCTGATAAGCAGGGGCTTAGTCCACAGCCCTTGAAATTCTCATTTATTTTTTCTTATCCTGAAAAGCTAATTTTCAGTGAAGTACATGTAACAGCAGAGTCTGGGCTTTTGTTAGTAACTATCATCACCTCCGCAGTAATACAACTCTCACTAACCCAAATAGTGACAAAAATCCAAAGCGTGCGTGTTGGTGAGATCTCTCAGTATTTTACCATAGCAGATACTGGATCTCTCTTGCTAACATTATTCTCTTTTCCCTTTTCATGTTGTCTCTAGCCAGAAAATTCAGCATGACGGAAGCATTCACAGAAACGACAGCTGAATACAGTTATGACGAACATGCTTTTTCCTGCAATAAGACTGACATCCAAGAATTTGGGAAAATATTTCTGCCAATATTTTACATTGCAGTGTTTGCTCTTGGCCTCACAGGGAACCTAATGGTGGTTTTTGCCATTGTGAAAGAAGGCAGTAAAAAAAGCATCACTGACATCTATCTCCTGAACTTGGCTATCTCGGACCTTCTCTTTGTGATCTCCCTCCCCTTCTGGGCTTCCAACACAGTGCGTGGATGGACCCTCGGGACTATTCCATGCACAGCTGTTTCCTCGCTGTATTACATCGGTTTCTTTGGGGGCATGTTCTTTATCACTGTTATCAGTATAGACAGATACATGGCCATTGTCCGGGCAACATATTCTCTGAAATCCAGAACAGTGAAACATGGCTGTCTTATAACCTGTGGAGTATGGGCAATAGCGGTTTTAGTTTCCGTGCCACATTTTGTGTTCTCCCAGCTGGTAGAAAACGACTGCATTTCTGTCTTTCCCCAGGAGCTGGAGAACATCTGGCCAGTGTTCTGCAATGTGGAGCTGAACACCATTGGCTTTTTCATCCCAGTCTGTATCATATGCTATTGCTACTGTGGGATCATCAAAACCCTTCTGTCCTGCAAAAATCAGAAAAAAACACGAGCCGTAAAACTGGTCTTGGTTGTGGTGGTCGTGTTTTTTCTGTTTTGGTCCCCCTACAATGTACTGATTCTTCTAGAGACTTTAAAGCACTATGAGTTATTCACAAGTTGCAACCAAATTAAATCATTGGACTACGCAATGCACCTGACTGAAACCATTGCGTTCAGTCACTGTTGTCTCAATCCTCTTATCTATGCCTTTGCTGGGGAAAAATTCAGGAAATACCTTTATCATGTCTGCTTAAAGCACTGTCCATTCCTGTGTTTCTGTGGCCCCTGCAGTCGCTACCAGGTCACCTATCCAGCTAGCTATGCAGAAAGCGTCGTGAACAGCAACATAACCCTGAACACCAGTGACCAGGATGGCTCTGTCTTCGTCTAAATGGCTCTGTGAAGAAGAAATGTATGTAAATATGTCTTCTGCAGGGCTAGCCACTGCTGAGAGATTGCCGTTACCCATCTGAAGAGACTTAATGGCTGCACTGAATTACTGACATGCCTCTTGTTAAGAAGCATTAAACATTCTAAAACAGTAAAGATTTTAAAAACAAAAGCAGTACAATATGTCAAGGCTGAACATGGAATTGAATCAAGAGAGAGGAAGAGGGAAAGTAGAAGCAAAACCAGCGCTCTGTGCCCAGAACAGGAGATGGAGAAGAATTTAAGGATAGGGAAGCTGTTAAACAGTTTCATCATCGAAACTTGCGTGTGTGTCGGTGTACGCACAGGTGGTACAAATGTACATAGACCTAAACTCATTTTTTAAGGGAAGAGAGATGTCTTTAATGAATTGTAGCTGACTGTTAGCAAAGGGGAATATTTTTGATAGTAAAGGGGTATATTTTTAATGCTATATATCCATATGGAAGTGATTTGGGGGTTATTGATTGCAACAAATGTTTTACCTGTGCTTTCATACCTAATAAAATCCTACTCTTTAAAAAAAAGAGTTATTTCTGAATATGCGCTTAGTGCCAACAATGCACTCAGTGTCTATATCATGCAATAATCAGGGCAAGGACCGTCCTAAGGATTTGGGACCTGAGCTGGAGCTGATCCAAGGCAGTAGGCATATCTCTGATTTCCACGGGCTGTGGCCTGAGCCAAAGGCCGGAGTTTGGTGGAGCCCTTCACTCAGCACATCCCCAAGCGCTCTGCTGAGCGAGGGGCTGCAAGCTTGATCCACGGACATCAGCACACGCTGGGACAGCGGGAACTGGAGGGATGGGTTTGGGTATCATTGTGCTTGGTCCAAATATGGCACGATCGAGCTGTGAATTGCTTGCAGAGCATGGTAACTACATGCTTCACGCCCGTGCTCTGCTTGCCACACATTGTAAACACCAACTGTGTCTATACCATTGTAAACAACAGCTTTTGGGGCAAAATAACCATTTGCCCATGCTGCTTACCACAACCTTCCTCAACCTTTGTGGGTCTCCCACCACAGCTGATTTCCCCAGGGAAACCTGCAGGTGTACCCAGATTTAACATGTCCCGCAAGACACATTTACCATGTGCACTCCACAGCCTCCAAATATCCTTTTTACTCTTGCAGTGACAATGCATTGGGGGTGGAAAATGTCAGTCAGACAACTGAGAGCCCTTCCCCAGGGGCCTCCCTGGGAAGCTCCTGCCATCATCTGCTGCAAGAGCAAAGGAGATTTGTGTTGGCACTGTGGACTGGAGTTAGGTGAATGGAAAAAGGACTGTTGCCATCTATGAAGCTGAGATCACCTTACAAGGAAAAATCAAGGACCAATCTTACAAAATGAGTCCATGCCAATGAGGCCCTATTACTAGACATTGATGGAATTGGCAATATGTCAAATCTGAAGAAACGCTCTCACTTTCCAACTAACACAAAAGAATTGTTCTAGAGTATCAGTGGGAGGAGTAGGCCCTTTCTTTGTGGACCTTTGTACCACCTTGTTTCTAAGAAAGCATGGACGAGAGCCTCTCCATTGAGCAATTTTCCATATGCAGTAATTCCACAAATATTAAATATTCCATTTTTTGCTACTGAATATTCAGAACACTCTACAGTATAATAGCCCCTTTTCATAAAATGCCTCATATTAGGTGTAAATATATTCTATATGCTCAACTTTTAAAATTTCAGCTGTAAGTGGACTTCCAGACTCCAGACTTATTGTTTAAGATTAAGTGTAGCATGAGTGTCACTTGAAATTAAATTACTTTTCAAAATTCTGCCTAAGCAAGCAAGATAAGACAACTCCCTCTGTCCCCACCCCCAAGCAAGTGGTATTTTTAAGAAATGGTATTTTTACAATGTTTTTTTAAAGAAATGCTAAGATGTGCAGAAAGAAAGAGGAAGATACTCTGAGACTAAACAAGAAGACATCTGCATGAAATCAGCCTAAAGAGGGTGGATTGCCAGGCTGAGCAATGCAATCTCACTTGGTTTATTTAACTTTCCTTTTATTTTTCAGACAATGGCGAGTTACTGAGTGGGAAGAGTAAAAGGCACCTTTAAATATGATCCGTGTGCTGTCTCCAGAATGAAAGGTGGAAGCCCAGAGCTTTCTGCCAGCTCTCTAGGAAAGGAGAGCATTTTCCTGCCTAGCCCCAGTGGTTTCCCAGGAATCCTACCCATCTCCAGCACAGTGCATCACAGCACACACACCTTCCAGATGTATCTATCATCTCCCTCTGGCCGTACAGACTTGCTACTGTGAGTCAAACTGCCTTGACAGGCCTGGGTCCTCTGCAAGCTGCAAGGTGTGAAACTGCAGCTACAAAAATCCTTCACTTCCAAGCCAAGGGCCCCTCCTGACAACCTGCACTTCTTCCGTCTTCTTTGCCACAATGTGCAATGGAAGACTTCCAAGGATTGTCAGCATAACATCGTCAATTTTTATGCCACGTATTTGCAAGTTATTATACAGAATTTGCTATTTATGTGCAAGGTCTTATTGCTCAATGTTTGAGCATTTGTATGAGATTAAAAGCTTCAGGGGGCTTTCCAGGCATGGGGCTCTGCAACAAATAGCTAGTTTATGCAGATGCCTCCTCATAGCAGAAGTGGTAAATCTTTGAAAACCCATGGAAAACCAAAATCTACATTTTCGTTTTGTTTGCATTAGCAGGAGGAGTTTTGCTGTAATTGTCCCTTAAAAAACTTCAGCCTCCATGAAACATACCAGTGCTCTGAGGGCAACCAGTAACAAACTTTAGCCGGACTGGGTTCAGCTGCAGCTGAGACAGGCATTGCTGCTCTTTGCTGTACTGCACCATGCCACCATGCATGGGGAGCCATAGCCCCGCAGCTCCTGCCCACACCATGCCTCTGTTGTGATTTGTGACAGCTGATATTGTGTAGTTTCCTGGGTTTCTGCTAATTTTATACATTACATTCCTTGAGATACTGTTTGCACCATTAGAGCCTGACTGAAAGCCCACTGATGTCTCTTAAGTCCCTCCACTGGACTTACAGCTAATTGGAGCCTTTATTTGAAGGTACTACTTCTCTTTCAAAACCTCTGCAGCAGGAAACTGGTGCTTTCTAACTGCCCAGCTAGTTTACAACATACGCTTTTCTATGTACAGCACTAATGCTGCATATACCCTTAGACGGATCAGCACATCCCTGAGCACATCCATCCAGTTTCTATCCATTACACATGAGAAAGTAAACCAGTCTCTCAGTATGGGATAAAACCTCTTCATCTGCCATAAATTAAGGATAGACTCTTGCTTACTTAGTGAGTCACAAATTACACATGAAAATGCACATCCACACGGACACTTGTTATATCTATCCATTGAATAGTATTTGGTTGTGCAAAAAGGAGGTCAGGAAATCTCTGGGTTTGGTGGGGGGATTGGGCTTTAAGGTCTTGAGGGGTGGTGAGCTATCTTTGCATCTTATTTTTTCATCATGATCAACTTTTTTCCTATTTGAGAATTACACCGACACTTAACATAAATCTTTTCCCAGCTGGGTTACAGTTTGAGGAACTAATAAAACCTGAATCCAAATTTTCTCAGCAGGTTCACAACTATACTTCATGTTCTACTTATAAATAGAATGAACAAGACACATATTTAGCCAAACTGCTTGCAGTGAGATACATGGACATCAGTATCTTTTTTAGGTGCCACTGTAAATCCCTCTTGTTCAACTATCACATCACAGTCCCAAAATCATAGGATTTATGTTTCTTCATTTTTAAGCTGAGCATGGCCGCTTTGAATTCTTTTCATTGACCTCTTGAGGTTTCTAACTTGTACAAAAAACTTAGAAACTCTGCAGCCAGCCAGAGCATCACACCGACCTAGGAAATCGCTCAGCCGTGAAAGCTGTCGTTTTCAGCGCTGGCATCAGACGGAGTTGCTACCCACATATTTCCTTTGGATTTAGAATTTGCTGGCAGTGGATCTGAAGTCCTGGTCCAGGGTTGTCTGAAGTTTTAAGGCTATATTTCACAGAGAAACTATTTATAAATGCATTGGTTATGGGTTAAGTTCTGTCATTTCCATTTTGCCTCTATCACCTTTGCGAGGTCCCTCACTGAGATCTCGTAGGTAACAAAAAATCGTTGTCCTAGCAGGACACTCTGTTGCCAGCGAGGGGACAAGTCCCATCCATGCAAGTCCCAAGTCCTGCTATCGCTAAAAAACACAGGAGCGTTTTCCAAAGAAAATCTCAGTTACCAGCTTTATTCTTCCCAAATTTGAATTCCAGAAGTTGCACTATCTCTACCCACCGTTGCTTTTGCAGCTCCTAGCTGATAAAATGTTTCCTCTGTAGTTATTGCCCAAGCATGGTGCGGTGCTTTGCCAAAGGCCGTTTACATACCACTTCTAAAATGGCCACATTTTAGTAGTGAATGAAATATTTTCTGTATTAAGGATTTACCCAGTCCTGCTCAAAGATTTACTGTTTGCACTTCAGTTTCTTAACTCTGTAAGACACCCAGAACTCTAATGAAAACCTGTGACTTCCAGAGTTATTATTTTGAAATTAATATCTGGTAATCGAAGCTAAAAATTGAGAACAATTTATAACTATTAAAGGATGGTTTCTGACCTTTTCATATATATACAGTTTCTGTTGAAGTTGGTAATAACTCTGCTGCCATTGTTAATAAGAACTTCCTAATTTAGCTGGTAACTACTGTAAGAGCTTGGTTTTCAACATATACACACCCAAACCTCAAGAACTGGGTTTTGCACTGTCAATGTTAACACATTGTTTTCAACGCGGAAAAAAATATCCACCAACTGCTCCTGTATAATTTTGTTCGTTACTCTAATATTCAATACACAAATGTCAATAGTTAATATATTGTATTCCTCATTCCTCTCCCTAAAGAAATACTGTGAAATAGCTCCCATTGGACATGGGGAAAATGGTTTGCTTGTGAAGAACAGTTTGCATTTACCAAATTTCCAACTGTGATCCTTCAATCAGCAGGCAGCAGCACATTGACTTTACACCACTGAAGGCAGAGGTTAGTGAATGGGATAGAGAATGCAAGCAAGGACTCTGGCACAGCTTTTTCACTGTACAGGGGATATTATCCACTTGCCAACTTCAGCTGTAACTGGAACAGTCTGTTTTCCACCCCACTCAGACTTTAAGTCTCTGATAAGTTATATGCATTTGTCACTGCTCCATATTCAGCTGCAGCCCAACAGTCCAGCTACATATAGGTCCCTATGCTGGGATTATGCAGGCAACTGAAAGAAGCCGCATTTCTCCCACAAGAAGTTTGCTTTTAGCTCATAAATACTACATTTGCTACATTAAAATCAAACCCAGCAGCACCGTGACACAAACGGCAGCACGGTTTGCAATGGCCATGATTTGCAGGGCACATTAGAGGACACCGATGAAGCTGAGGAAGCAGAACAGTAGATGGCTCCACGCATCTCCTGACAAGAGAGTTCACTCTAGTGCCACACATGCGCTGCTATTTCTATGTGCAATTTCCTATGCACTTCACCAGCATGGTTCCTTATATATAAGAACTGCTTGAAACCTTGAGCTGCAGCTTCAATTATTTTTCTGGGCTCCAACCAGCTAGAAGCAAACTAGAAGGCAACGGTATGTCTAAGAGGCACCTGGAGCAGGTTGCTGCACCACCTTTGTCCACAGCCCTTTGCCATCCCCTTTGCCCCGGGCAATTGCTGAGCAAATAGACCCCAACTTGGCCATAGCAGAAGCACATGGCAATGGGGAGCATTTCCCACTGGAAGGGCGTCAAGCAATAGTGCTAATGGCCTAAAAACGCTCGGGGATGGGGAATTGGGTAAGCGCGCACAGGAATCGCTTTTTCAGCACTTCCTAGGGACTAAAACTTGACCAGGTCATAACCCCTGAGTGGCTTCAGAGCCCCTCTCCAGCTAGTCTTTGCTTTACTGTAGCCCCTCTCCCCCTTGGTGTCCTATCTTAGGAAATAGGTATCCCCGTACTGTTGTCAGCTGATTTTTTCTAAGGAGGCCCTCATTTGAATCATTAAAGCTCACCATCACCTGGTCTCTTGTTCAGTTCCTTCTTCTTGGTCCCATTGCTGGTCCCTGCTCTCCAGATCCTCTTGGTAGCTCAGGTTGCAGGAGGCTACAGTGCAAGGGATGGACAAAATACAAGCTACCATAAAGACAACACTGAATGCACAGGCTGGAGTTTACAGACCAAGAAAGATTCAGAAAAGGCAATTGTAGGCAGAGGCATACATCTTTTTACACAAGGCTAACAGCACCTGGAGCCAGGTATTTCCAGAGTCACCATAACTTCTCACTATCCCTGTAATCACCCTTACTCATGCAGGACCCTCTGTCCTAAGCCTGCCCCATCATTTCTTCTGCCCATCTTTACTGTCAATGCTTTCTTTGCATTTCCACCAGAGGGTAGCATTATTAAACTCTACCAGACTTAGAAGTCATTCATGGTAAAGGAGGACACCCCAGTCTAGCGACTGGAGTCACTGATGAACAAGTACAGAGCACGAAAAATGTATTTATGAAAAGTAAGAAAAAATTAGTCACTACATTCTGCTACTGGAAGAAACATCAATTTCTTTGAGTTTTTTTTGTTTGTTATTGAGCAAATGAGAGCCTGTGGATGTTAAATTAACTACAAGCGGTTTCACCAGCGATTCACAAAACACATCTATATGTTGTGAATCACAAAGACGAGAGAGACGTTACAACGAAAACCCTTTATTGTTGCTCTCACAGTTTTATTTCAGTGCCCCGAGTGGTTTCCCCTGCTACTAGAAGTGAACTCAATGTTACCTAAGTTGTCTGCACAGCTTGTCTTCAAGAGGACTTGCAGCGAAACAGCTTTTACCGTGTGATGGCAGAATGCCTTGGTCTTAGCAAACGTAGAAAGAAGATTAGTAATTGGTAAGAGCAAGTATTGGTTCTTTCTCAATCTTGATCCTCTGCAAATACTTTGGTTTTTCTAACTAGCTTCCTTTATGTTATACTGCCGTGTGAGGAACATGGCAGGAGAGACTGCAAAGATACTTGTATAGAGGTTTAGGATAAGGCCAGTCATTTAATAAGCTTTTTAAGTCTACCAACAACTACAGTGTTTGAGAGTTGCGGGCACTACCACAAAGCAAACAGAACCCAAAGCCAGAATGCCATCATTCTTCTCTATCTAAACTCATCGCAATAAACATCAAACAAACTGGCCTGAGGAGACCTCTGCTATTCACTGCTGCCTTGTCTTTTTTTTTTCTTCGGAGAGACCAGCCTTTAACGGGGACATCATAGTGATGGTTAGGTGATGGCTGGGAAATTTAAAGAAGAAAAATTGTATCTTAGGTATCAACTGCTCCTCTGAGTGGAAACAGCCCAAATTTGTCATCTCCCTGTAGAAATAGCTTGGGAACATTTGATAGATCACTGAACAAGACAAAGAAAGCTCCTCATGGTGTCATTTCCCATTTAAGAATACAACTCATGGGTTTTGCATCAGTGATTTTTATTTTAAGTAAAATTCAGCATACAAAATGACTGCTTCTGTCATGTTTGAGGTTTGAAGTTTCAGTTCTTTTTTAATGAGGACTTCTGAATATAGCAGCTTTGCCAGCACAGCATGTGGAAAGAATGCAAATTAGGCTGAGGAAAATGATGGCCAATACCATTCACAGAATCACCAGTGGATACAAACAGCTGAATGCATAGGACTGGACCATTGAAAGGAAAAAAAGATGTGGGGAATTGCAACTTAACAGAGTTGAGCAAGGAAAACACATTTTGGGCTCAAATCTTTTGCTTGTCAGAGCAAGCAGCTGTCTTAGCCAAAGGGAATACGTACGCTCAAAAAGATTGAGTTAAATTATGAGTGAATCACCTGGGACAACAGTGTAGACAGTGGTTGCCTCTAAAACTAGGAAATTAATTCACTTTCCTTTTTTAGTTCTCTGTCAGATTGCTGCAGTTTTACTCATGCATAGGAAATCTGGAATAAATTAAAAATTACGAGGAAGAGAACCGCACAATGAATAGGTGGCACAAACACTTTGCTAACAAGCAAATATTGGAACTACAGATATGCAAACTGCGATTCAAATTCACTTGAATTGCAGAAGAACTGCACAAGGCCTGACCATGCAAGAAGGGATTGGTCCCCTGATGGAGAGGATGGTTTGAGAAAGGTAATCGTTTGTCCACCTGTGACTTTGACGGCCTGGATCCCGCACTGATCCACACAATCAGTCAAAATACTGATTTTTGCAATAGTTGGCTATATTTAGTTACTGTCATCTGCCTTTCTCCTGAGGCAGTCTCTTCTGGATGAGGACTTCTCTAATAAACACTTCTGAGTCATCTATGCACCTATCAGCCAACGCTGATATCAGAGGGAATGGATGGTGCGGTGGTATATCAGCGGTGAGTATCTCACAGCCTAGCTAGGGAGTTAGATAAATGTGTATCTCCAGTCCTTCCTTGGGCAAGACTCTTACGCATCCTGTAAAATGGCAAGTTAATGATAAGACTTTCTGTAAAAGGTGGGAGTGGCTGAAATCATCTTTTGGCAAGAAGCAAGGTTTTCATGGTTTGGGTTGTTCTGCTTTTTGCTTTTATTAAGTTCCCTTCTGTTGGTTTTAATGCCCCCCCCCCCCTCCCCATCCCATATAAAAGGTTGATCTCCTCCCAGTCAGGCTAATCAGGTTTGGTCCACTTCTCTGCACTCTTGTGATTTATTTGGTCAGTGCCACATACCTGATACCATCTAGTAAAGAGGTAAGATGACTTCTTTCTTCTCCCCTTCCCCTGCCAACCTGTTAGTTTTATAGCAACATCCTCTACATCTCATTAAGATCCCTTCCCCCCTTCCTCTTAACCTCACGGTCTCCTGCCATTCCCCTTTTGTTAGTCTCTGGCAGGTTCTTCTTTTCCGAGGAGGAGCTGAAAAAAACCACGCTGTCATGTTAGAAGGGGACTTCAGAGCTCTCCCACTATGGACTACAGTTATACTTAGTCCCTTTCACTCTTCTTTCTCTACAAGCCATTGCAGGACTTTCACTCACACCACCTTTCATCCATTTTCTGCATCGTCTCATTTGCTCAGAGATTTTTTTTTTTTTGGTCTTCTCTGCAGTTTTCCTCGTAGCGTCTCCCAGGGACTCTTTTCATTAGTAGGCCATCATAAGGTGTTTCAGGGTTCATTTTTATCCTCTTGATTTTCATGAACTGGCAGATATTTTTTTAGCTTCATTTTCGGGCATTCATACATCCTAAGTTTTCGTCATCTGTAGCACAACCATTCTTCTCTTTTTGTGGCTGAGCATTCCTCTTTCTGCAGACAGGCTCTTGCTCAAAGCCTCTTTGCAAAGACAGACCTTCCCGTGTGCTGATGCAGCATGAAATGCATTGGTATGGTAGGCTTCAGCAACACAACTGCTGCTTTGCAAGACACTGTGATCCAGCCATTTCTCCTCACCTCACCACAGCCACAGACGCATGCCCTGACAAGACGCCTTTGCTGCACTACTCCTCTGGTGGTAGCAGCCCAGCTTTCTACCCAAGGCAGTGAACAGGTACAGAAAACTGCTTAGGAAGCATTCGCTACTTGAAAGTTTTTCTTTCAAGGAAGGACTGGGCAAAAGGCGATAGGCCAGATAGGTCCTTTCTTCAGGCCAGTTCCATATGAATCAAGCTAAACTGGCATTCATAAGGCTGCAGACTTGGTCCCTGGTAACATTATGATTGAAAGATCAGAAGCGTATTCAAAGTGTGGCATGTGTGCTAAGGACAGGTCGACAGACCTCAAAAAGTTACTAGTGATGGGAAATCATCCCTTAACCAAGAAGGGTTCTTACAGGGTAGAAGAGAGATTGTATCTGGATTCAATTCTATTCACTACTTCATCTGGAAATCAAGAAAAATCACCACTGATGAAATTCAAAGGAGACACCTAGTTTGATGGGCTAGAAAATAATGAGTAGGACAAAATAGGCATGCAGACACACAGTGGTTTACTGAGGCAAAAGCATTACAGCCAAAACTAAGGCAGAACAATGCCTACAGAGCAAGAGATGTTTTTTCCTGAAAAGCAGGTACTTAAAGATGTTATTGTGGGTGAAGAGCTAAACTCACTCCCCTAGTGCAACAGCATGTCAAAAAAGAAGTTAATGAGGCCCTTACATGGACAAAAGAGCAGCAAGAAGAACAGCTTCTAGTTTCTGTGAGCAGAGCTGATGAAACTGGTACCACAATGTTGCCTGCTCATCTGATGTTCACATCTTTAAAGGACTGCTAGTAAACTGAAGAGAAGACGTACATGATCTGCAGAGCAATAACCTGCACCAGAGGAACATCTCCCAGTGACAGATTTAAAAACCTCCGCAGCTTGTGAAAGACGACTGAGAAGCTACTTTCCCTAGAAGTATACTTTATTCTGGCAAAACATGAAACCAGTAGATCCCACATCTCATGCTGTCTTCACATCAAGCTTTTCTGGAAGAAACACTTCAGCAAGTTACTGGGCAAAGTAACAATGTCAGAGGCATATAGGATAGCAGCAAATAGCATAACTGAAAGAAAAACTATACCTGTGTCTGGAATAATACAGGAGGTTGACCTAGAAGACCTATCACTTCTCCTGGACTGAGATCTATGATTCTTCCTACCCTCACAACCACCTCCTGTAGCTTTCTTGTTTCTGCTTCTCATTGTGACTCTTCAGTTTCTCCTGCTAACAAGCAGGCAGCCTCTCCTGTTGAGAAATGACTTTTACTTCTGCTTGGCCGGCTGTTTCTGGGACATAGAGGAGAGCAGCACTTGCCAGCTGCTAGCACAGCTGTTCTGCCGGCGGGACTCAAAAACCATCCCATTTGACTAGCGCATGTCCTCTGTGCTCTCTTCTCCCTTCCCAGGATCCCCCAAAGGACGGAGAGGGCCTACGGCGCTCTCAGGAAGAATTCATAGAAGCTGCTGAGCTTCCTGCTGTGACAAGAACCACGGTAAACCTCCGCACCCTCTGCCCTCACACCACACACGTGCGCGCACAACCTACTTCTTATTTGGTATCTTGACCAGTACTACCGTTTGTGCGAGGTCAGCGGTAGGAGGTAGATTTGCTGTATATAAAACCCGCTACGGGAGACATCATGCAAAAAGGTAGCGTGAATTAACATGCCTTCATTTCTCTTCTTAGCAAGATAAGTAGGAGTTAGGAAAATCAAACAACAATCCCTACACTAAACCTATACAGCTCTTTTCTTCTACAATTACATAGCATAACTTGCACAATTAGTTATCTGGCAGAGAGGGACTAGAAACACACCTCCCACACACCCGCCAAGTGCCTTCCTCCTGTCTGCTCACTACAGATGATAATTTGATTATTTTTTTCTGAGATTAAGATGCCTTTTACAATCCATAAGAAAGAACAAGGCTTCTCTTGAATGAGAGCTGCTTAGTGACATCTACTTTTAATGATTATTGGGTAAAATGAAGCTGCTTTAACTCAGTAATCAGTGGAAACTTTGCATTTCCTTACACATCATAAGATGTGTTTAATTTTATTTCTCAGTTTAAGGGACCATCTCTGATGAGCATTGAGGAGAGAAGCACTTGTGATACAATCTGTAAGGAAGTACGAAGTTTCCGTTAAGAGGCACAGCTACCTAGTGACATCTGCTTTTTGCAGCTGCTGGATATCGCTGTGTAGGCAGCACCTCCCTGACAGAGCTACCTGGTGAGAGGCAAGCGATTCTGCACCCTTAGAGCAAAGAAGCTTCTTCACATCATCTGAGAAGAAAGGCGGAGAAAAGGTAAAATTCACAAAATGCAGTTGCTGAAACAGTTGTGTATCGTGTACATTCATCATGTGTGTGACTGTAATGCTTTTTCATTTACCTTTTGTTGCTGCTCAGGTAATTTTTAAAGCAGTTTTAAGAACTCCTGCATCATCAGAAGTGGGTGTATGTACGTTATGTGAGCGTATGTTTTCAGTTATAAATATTTAAGTGTATTATGCTGAACCTAGATTAGATTCAGGTATGGTTAGGTGTAGTTGTTGCAAAGCTGTCATCTCTAGACCATTGGTGTCAAACAGTTTTGTCCCTGTGACTTGTATTCAGACTAAATTCCTCTCTGTGTATAACGGAACAGAACTGTAGGCTGGAGAGGTGCCTGGGACTACACACAGCAGGGGTCAGGTTAATGATAGTCAATGTTTGTTGTTATGTAGCAGCAACGTACAGTGCAAAGACAAATAAAGAAATGATACTCGCTTTTCTTCTGCTTTCCATTCATAAAGACAAAGGGGAAAGACATAACTCAGGCTTAGAAAAATTCTGGTATGTTACACTAACAAAATGACACTTGCTGTGATGTGAATAACACATACAGTAATACATCAGCAATATATTTGCACTGTGTCTAAGTTACTTACCTCAAAGTAACATCGCTTAAAACTCTGTCCCCGCCTATTAGAAAAGAACATACATATGAAAATGACAAATTCCTGTTATTCATTTAGCCACTGAAGACAGCACTTACCGAAAAATCATGTTAGCTTTCAGTAAGCGTAATTTCATTAGAAGGAATAGTCAGATGCATTTTTATTACTGTCTTTTTATGGCAACGTTTGCCTGATTGGAAAGGTGGGTAAAAATACTGAACTGCTATGAATAGTGGCTTTGCTTTTTCCTTTATGCTGGGATTTATGCCTTTCTGATTTGGTATCTGTGGACCGTATCTTTCATTTCTATTTGCTTTCCTCTCCGCCATTTGAACAATGTTCTGTGTGCTTGACATCCAAGTTGCACAGTGTTGCAAGGACTGAGCACATGCATGTTAAGGACAGTACATTTCGCAAGTGTGCTTAGGCATCCCATAATGCTTAAATAGTGTTTGAGAACCTGTAATGAGAAGTGCGCTGGAACTGCAAGTTAGTCATTGCTAGTGATTCAGGCTTGCGGAGTGACCGCACAGTCTTTGCACACTGAAAGTCACTGACATTTTTGTATTCTTTCCTTCTCAGGAACCGGGGAAAAAACATGAGTTCTTCAAGTACAGAGTCCTTTGAAGTTGAAATCTCAACCTTATATGACTATTACGATAATTATAACGATGCTCCCAAACCATGCAGTAAGGAAAGCGTCAAGAGGTTTGCAGCCTCCTTCCTACCTGTTCTGTATACCCTAGTATTCCTGGTCGGGCTCATGGGAAACGTTCTGGTCATTGTGGTCCTCTTCAAATACAAGAGGCTGAAGAGCATGACTGATGTGTACCTACTAAACCTCGCCATCTCAGATTTGCTCTTTGTTTTATCCTTGCCATTCTGGTCTTATTTCACAATAGACCAATGGGTTTTTGGAACTCCCTGGTGTAAAATAATTTCATGGATTTACCTGGTTGGGTTTTACAGTGGAATATTTTTTATTATGCTTATGAGCATAGACAGATACCTGGCAATTGTTCGTGCAGTGTTTTCCTTGAAAGCAAGGACTGCCTTCCATGGCTTGATTACTAGCCTTGTTGTATGGCTAGTAGCTCTTTCAGCCTCAGTTCCAGAACTTGTATTTAGAGAATCTTTTAACGAACATAATTATACTACCTGCAAGCCGAGATATCCAGGTAATTTCACAGCATGGAAACTTTTTTCCACTTTGGAAATCAACACTTTAGGGCTCCTAATCCCTTTTATAGTTATGACATTTTGCTACTCCATGATCATTAGAACATTAGTTCACTGTAGAAATGAGAAAAAGAATAAGGCTGTGAGGATGATCTTTGCTGTCATGGTCGTGTTTTTCTTCTTTTGGACCCCTTACAACATTGTTATTTTCTTACAACTGCTGGAAATTATGGGAGTCATTAGAGACTGTCAAGTGAGCAGGAATCTGGACTATGCTTTCCAGGTAACGGAAATCCTTGGCCTTTTTCACTGTTGCCTCAATCCAGTCATCTACTTCTTCATGGGGGAAAAATTTAAGAAGTACCTGAAGATGCTCTTTAAGAACTGGCGGTTACCTGGAGATATTTGTATGTGGTGTGGAGTTCACATCACTTACCACACCGAATCCACCAATTCATTCCATACACAGTCTACAGGGGATCAAGACGCTCTGTGATGGGTTTCAGGCCAACCACTGAACTCACCAGCAAGCAAACTGACAAATGCAGGAACTTTGAAAAGCTAAGCAAACGCACAGTCATTTAACAATAAGCTAGTGCCGGATAATTACTTACTTCAGCTTTGATTTCTGCCTCTAGATTTTCTGAATATTATGACAGAAGGTGTCCTAGATGTGAAACATGGAAGATGGACATGCAAGTTTTATCTGCTGTGATTACAAATCGGAGGTAACAGCTGCCTCAGCTCTCAGCAAAGCACTGTGCCGTGCTGCTTCTTTTTCACCAGCATCAAGACGGAGGTTGGCCTGCATGGAGGGGCAGAGGAGAGACAGCTGCTTGTCATCAGCACGTGCACTTGGAAAATACATTCGTTTATTCAAGAAGGATGGTTATTACCATATCTTTTTATTCTACAGTTGATCTGTGTAGGACTTGTTCGCTCTGACTCTTAGCAAGCTATTAACAGTACCTGCTACCGTTAAATGTTTCATCTCAGGGAGAGGATACACCCTCACCCTCTGTCATTAGGAAAAAGGACACAAAATATATTCTTTATGGGCACAAAGACGCAAAGCAAATGCATTACATTGTGTTATAGACACCTTTTCTCTTAGGTATCCAAGTTGCCACATATGCCTATGTGAAGATGTATATATAGGCATCTTGAATTACTTTATCTCTGTAATTCAGGATAGCAATTCTGTATTTTAATTAACACAGAAAATGTTTAAAATGTTTTTGAATAAAAGTGTTGTTTAAAACTTTTTTTCCAGCATGTGTGAATAAATTTGAAGCATCTTGGTTAAAAGTATATCTTTTAAAGCGAATGTTCTTTGTTCCAGAAGTACTTAACCCCAAGACTCAATTTTCATTCATTGGAGAGGTATCTGGCAAAACAAAAGAAAGTAAAAACACAGATTGTGTAGAAACGATCTGTCATAACTTAGAAACCACACAAAGAATCCCAGCATTTGATAACAGCAAAATGTGAAGTGTGATGCCCCAGTAGCCACTCACAGATCTACGTGATATTAATCAGAGATCTGGAACAGGAAGGAAACTCACACAGCAATGTTTAGATTTTGGCACAAAAATAATTTAAAAAGAGGCAAAAATCAGTAATGTGGTAGCAGACAAAGTAAGAGTTGAAAAATACGTATTGGAAGATATTTCTGGTGTGTCTATTTGCTGGACGACAACCATTTAGCAGGAAGACTTTTATTTTTCTTAGGCTGTCAATAACAAAGTGCCTGCTCAGCATTCAGGGATGGCTGCGAAGAGCAGACCAGATATTAAAATGTGTCAGGAAAGGGCTGGAGAAGAAATGTAAAAATACTGTAGTGCCATTGTTCTCACCACCCTGAATAAGAAACGTAAGTGGAAGCTCACCTGCATGTGACCTCTTTTGTGATACAAGACTGAAAATAAAAAGCAGCACACTTAAATACTCATGCACACACACATATCCATCATAATTTTGGGAATGCATTACTATTAGCAGTTTGCTGAGGCTCACAAGCAAGGATCTGCATTAATGCAGATAACGAGAATAGCTGTGGAAGACATTACTTGGGGTAAGAAAGTGTCTTCCTTTCCAAGAAAAAGACTATAGATTCTAACGACTCAAAACTTTACAAGCCACTGAGTAAATCTGTTGGGAAAAACTGCTGCAAGGGGTGGGTCAAGCCACCCATTACCTATTTTGAAAAGGAAGAGGAAGACGAATTGCAAGTGTCAGGTGCTTCAAAGTCTCACAGATGTCACTGAACCAAACAACATGTCACTCCCAAGCCAGCACGGCACATTGTCCTCGCAGATGTGATACTGATGGTGCAGGCACTGTGAACTATCGAGCTATTCATCAGTCAAGTGCACAGACTAACCTGGAAGCCAGACAGCGCACCGCAGTCATTTTTTTCTTGGTCCTACTCTGTGATCCTTCTAGTCAGTAAGAATAAACGGGTCATTTTGGGAAACCTTGCTTTCCAGACCAGGGGAAGGGCTGCCTGTGCTGGCCTGGCAAAAACGATGGTCAGCAAGCAAAAAGCAAGCTGAAGGTTCTTGGCGACCGTGAGGTAAGAGAGGTCCAGGCCTAAGAGCGGTGTTGAGGAATGGCACCGAGACGGCCAGCAGCTCGTAGGCTGGTCCGGCTCTTGGGCACACGCCCTGTGGTGGGGGAGGAACGCCGAATCTGCTCATGTGTGGAATTAATGGGCCGCACCCAGCGGCCGTGCAGCATTGCCATAAATGGAGCTAGCGTAAAGCCCCTTTTCCACACAAAACTCAAAGGTACTTCACATCGCTGCTCGGGTTTGTGCCCCACAGCCTGTGCACATGTGCCTTTGGTGCAGAGGGTGCCTGGTGCAGCCAGAGCTCCCCCCCGGGTGAACGTTGTCCTTGTTTCTCTGTGCAAATAACCCCTTCCAGTCCTCTCAGTAATACTCACAGCTACTCAATGTGTGGGCTGGATGAGCAACCCAGCTGAAAGTTGTGCCCTGAGCAGGTTTGCTGAATTGGCTGCAAGGGGGAGCTCACCTTTAAGTGATGGGCTCAGGAATCCAGGTCCTGGGACTGGAGCTCACCAAACCTGGGTGGTTTCATCCTCTCTATCACCTGGAACAAAGCTTCCTCCCCCATGCACCAAGCTACAGTGGATAATGCCACTCCTCTTTTGAGAGAGGGCTTTGAAGTCTGCTGGTGAGAAAGGACAAGATAATAGTATTAATACAGACAAAAATAAAGCAGGGATTTTCAAAATGTCAGTTGACCAAAGATGTCACTTTAGCTGAACAAGAGTTTCCAAGCAACGAATGATGGTATGTACAGACTTACTGAACCATGAAAGAGAATGGATAGACGTTTGAGTCAAGCAAAGCTGACTCATTCGTAAACCCACATTTTTACATCAGGGTTCCTCGGAAGGCCAGCCTGCGTCCTCTCTTCAGTTGCGCTAAGCCGCCATAGAAAGGTAGACAAGAGGAAAAATCAGCTTAATTATATTAAATATAATTAATGATGAAAAGGTAAAAACAAGTTGGTTGGTTTGTTTTCATACAGCACTTAGGCCACCACAGTCACTCCCTAAACATGAAGCTGAATTACACGCTTATCTTTTACTCTGGAAGACGGCTTCATTCCTTTTGATCATGCAGAAGCATCATCATGGTCGGCAGCCTCCTCCCAATCTACTCCTCTCAGTCTGAGAGCCAGCCCTGGAAGGAAAGTAAGGAATTGCTGTTCTCCTTCCTACGCTATTACTTCTTGCCACTGTCCCAGCACCAGCTCTGCACACCTGGTCTGAAGGAGAGTGCAATTCAACAGGCACTACAGTGCTCCTCCGTTACCAGGATGCTTCCAGTCTAAAACTGCCAGCAGGGATCTACACTCACACATTTTCCTCCAGGAGCTCTTAATGGTTTCCAGTTTTATCCAACATCTCTCTCTTAACACAGCCAGAGACCAACCTCATCAACTCCCATCTCTTATACAAATATCTCCATCTGACTTGATTTACAGTTAGAAATCAAGAGCCATTTAGTAATGTCAATCAAAACTATCATCAAAATGGTGCTTAAGACAATGCCCACAGAGCTCAGCGGGACTTTGCTACTCCAGGCATGAAAGAAGCTTTTAAGTAGGAAATGAATAGTCAATATAACTGTGGCGAGATTTCTAGCATTTGCATAACTGATAAGACCATTCAAAGGTGATGTAGCACTAGTCGTATCTGCAGTCATCTTACTGTAACACAGCAATGATGTATGCAGGTGCCACTGGCAGGCACGGAGAAATCACTCCTAATGGAGCAGGCTCTATCAACGAGGAGACACCAAGTTAGATGCTTCCAGGATGATTTTCTTTTTCACAGTCATTCAGCAGCAATATCCATCAGAAAAATCAACAAAATCCCATCTTATGGGACAGTCATTGAGTCAAAGACACATCTCACAGAAATGAGGCTCAAAAGTGGAAAAGCCCCTTGTCTGTTCCATACCAGCAAAATCCAAGTCGTCTGCCAACTCCTTGATGGAGCACTGGCATGACTGGCCAATGCTGCTGTTCTCCTTCCCTTGGCAGACCATATCCCTCCACATCTCTCTCACATGCTCAGCTCAGAAGGAGACTGCTCACAGGCCACGCTCAGGCTTTTGTCTAAATTTATTTCTGATCTTCCTTTGAACTCTCAGAAATGGTAGCATATGATATCTCTACTGAAAAGAGTAATTAATGTCTCCTCTTCTGCATCACTGGCCACTTGACCATATTTTTAAAAAGCTGCTGTCTTACAGCTAAGGGAGCTGAGGCACAGAACAAGAGCTCAGACATCATGACCACAATGCACATTATTGACAGAATCTCAGGGCCTTCCTAGCTCTCCCTGGGGAGGATTCGCATTTCAGCTTGGTGAGGGGGACTCCAGGTAAGAGTCGCCCACACTGTGCCCTTTCTGGTAGCCAAGTCTGAAATGGCCTAGCCAGGAAAGTCCCCATCTGAATCCAGGTTATGTGAGGACCACCAGAGGTTAATGTGAAGGGTATCTGGAGGTAAGTGGATGAAGATGACCAGCTAATGCCTCTTCCAATAAAAGATTTCTTCACTGGCGCAGATAACAGAGGGTGTTATCTGTCTTAAAGCACCAGAGAGCAAGGATTCCTGGTCGCAGGTGACCAAAAGAGAAAAAAATTCATCCTCTGTACAAATACAGCCCAGATACATGATTGATCAGTGCATCATACTCCTTTAGTTTTTGTGTTAGGGTTTTTTTTTTATTTCAAGTCATCTTGGAAAGGTTGAAGTTCCCCTGGGTTTTAGTTTCTTGTTTCAGAGTAACAACATGCATTCAGCATATGTAGCTCAGTAACTGCATGCTGCAAGCTTTTTTATGATTTCAGATGTTGCAAAATAAAAACTACTACGGCACTAAGAATTTTATAAAATTCCAAGAAGATGTTTGTTTCCTCGCTTTTGCTTTTAACAACCATAGCAAGTAATCAAGAATCTGATCTGCAAGAATCTGATCTGTTTCCACAGATATGAAACCCTCATAAAAGGCACTCTTGGTGCTGCTAGCAACCTGTAAGACAACAAAGACTGAATGAAGATTGACATTACCAGATCCACTCTTCTGCTCAAAAGAGGCCAGTGGCATTTGATCAGCATTTTCCAAGAAGCTCCAAGCAGCCACGTTCAGGAAGAGACTTTTGTACCTGGGACAGTGATTGAACAACGTGTGGACATCCCTGCATGAAAAGCATATTTGTCTCTTTTGCACAGGGACTTTGCACTCCTTAAAATATCTCCACAGAAGTATTGTGGTTTGGACAAGTAGATCGACGAGAGGGTCCCTCCCTACCTTTTAACCTGTCACCATCGCACACAAATAGAAAGAGCAGTACCAGCTAGTAATAACACAAAAGTATCTTAATCAAAGTGAAGAAAGACCACAACACATCTCTCTACTTGCTCGTAACTGGTAAACTAAAATTTGACCACAAGTAAGACCATGACCGCAGACTGAGTGGCTTGCCTTTTCCGCTACCAAAGTATGTGGGAAAGATGTAAAAAGCACGTAGAGAAGAAAGAGAAGGATGGCTTTTCCCGTTGCTTATGCCCTTGTTGCTCATTTGCAAGCACCAGGAATGGAAAGAAAATAAGGCTGGTTGATTGCAAAGAACAACAACATTGTCTGCAGGCCCTGCAGAGAAACAGTGCTGAGAAGCTGCAGAGCACAGGTCTGCCCTTGCTATCAAAAATCTTGTTTACGCTTTCTAGAAGAGTGAAACCCATAGCACGAGGTGTCACACAAAAACCTGCAACGCTACAGAGAAGGGGCTGAAGAGTTTACAAAAGGAGAGGAAAAGGAAGTTTGGATTTAGGCTGTTTTCCCCTCAGTTCTGCTTCACCAATGCAGGTCAGTACTCGCTTCCTTTCCTCAGAAATATTAGGGAACCCCCAAAATCCCCCATGGGGAGGCTGGCTCCCATCTGCTCCTGGCTTTTTGTGTGAATGCGTATGCCGCAACCTCCTCTCCCACAGTCACATGGAGTTGAGAGCAAATCCATTCATTTCCTCGCCAGCTTAAGCTCACATTCTCCGCACACAGCAGTCACGCACGTAGGATGTTTGCCTGGTGACTACGCCGGCAGAACATTTTGCATTTGAAGAGGCAGTTTCATGAAAATCTGAACACTGGAGAGAACAGATTTTTGGTGGCAGCTGCATTGGCTAGTGATCAACACCTTTTAACCCGATGCTATTGTTCGCATTTTGTTTCAGCTTCAGGTTAAAACTATTTTTGAGTAAGCGCAGCCTATTTTTCAACATCATTTCATTATTTCTGCTCTGAATTCTTATTAAAATTTTATTCTGATGGGGGAAATAATTTCAAAAGTCCTCATGTAACCAAAAATTGTAGAAAGAACTCATGGATTTGTCTTATTTAACACATTTTTTGTTAACAACTTCAATAGAATAAATTTACCTCATTGCTCAATCAGTAGCTTATTCCATATACCCATAGGAACGTGCTAGAATTTAGAAAAAAGCTAGCATTAGAAGCAAAATTTCAGTAAAGTGATAAACGTTACTGTGGAAGACTACCAGACAGAAAAGGGTTTTTTTGTTCTTTTTTTTTAAATCTACTGACTTTGTTCATGAGAATTTGCCTAGCAAATGAACTTTTGTTGCTTCTATAGTGTAAAATACTACAGTGTTTTATAGACTATCAAAATGGGACTATGTGAATAAAATTTAAACAATCAAACCTCAAATTAGCATTTATGAAAGGTCAACTCTTAAGTGATAATTATTTAACAATTTGTGTCAGGGACTGAAAAAGCAAGGTCAGCACTAGATATCCAAGATGCTGCAGAATTTTTCTTTGCTTTTTTTTTTCGGGGCGGGGGTGGGGGAGGGGTGGGTGGTGGTGGTGGTGGTGGTGGTGTGTGTTTTTTTTTTAATTCCAGGAATGGGTTTGTACAGATGCAGGTTAACTACTAACTGTGTCATAAACAGAAAAAAAAGCTCACCTTTTCTGTACGGTAATTCACAATAAAAAACTCTGTCATAATATGATAAGACTGAATGTGACCTGGATTTTCAGGAGGGCACATGCCCAATTCATGAACTGTCATGCCAACATAAACTACTGGGTATATATAGGCTTCCAGGTTCCTGGAAAAATGTAAAAAGAGCTCTAGAAATGTCAACTACTTGTACAGAAATAGCTGTAGAAAAGCAGAGACTCCCTAACAATGGAGCAAATAGGTAGCTAGTATCAATGTTTATTTTAGAGACACCTTCTAACAAAATCTGCCATGTTTTCTAGACCTGAGGCCACAAGACCCCACAAATTTACTGCTTTGGCAAAAGCAAAACAAAACGCAGTAAACCAAACCAAACCAAACCAAAAAGATCAGTGAGATCCTTCACAGCAAAAGCCACGTCTGCCTGGTCAGTGAATGGCACAAGCTAGATGTGTCTACTCCAACAAGCGCAGCGGTTGAGGACCAGGTACGTGAGACCTTGTACAGACCCACCAGCCAGACGTGCCCTTTGGACGGAAGGGCGCTTCTCCTTTGTGACAGCAAACACAGAGAGTCTCACGCAGACAGACCGCGGTGCACGGGGGTAGAACGCAACTGGCCTCGGTCATGTTCATGTAGACAATGCTTGTGTTTAGGAAAAAGCCCATGTTTTATTACCTGCAGCTTGCTAGATGGCTTTCACTGTCTGCACTGGCTTCCTTATCATATTGGGCTGCAGACTTAAACCAGGCAGAAGTAGCCCAAGCCTGTCCATCACTACCTATCGACCAGAGTTGATATGCCCAAAAGAGACTGTAGCACCCTTATCCTTTATTTCTCCCGGGGGGGGGCGGGGAGGGGAAAAAAAAAAAAGCCTTTTTTAAGGTGCTGTTTTCAGCCTTGGCAGGGATCTCCGTCAATTCAACTCTTACATGGAAATTAAGACTCTGCCCTCCTTTGTAAAACAAGGCATTTTGCAGATGAAAAGTACTACAACAAAAGCAAGTATTTATTATTATAGTGACAAAAATCTGTGTATTCATTGCTAGATTTCTTGCCTTGTTTCAAGACATCAAGAACCATGCATAACCTTTTACTTGCAGCCCAAAAAGTTTCATGTCCTTCCACAGAAGATGAAAACAACTTCATAATGCACTATTCTAAAAAAAGCCTTTGGTTTTGAGCAATTTCTTCCTAACGTTTCTCAGTCAATGGGTGATTGTTGTCCTGAATCACGAAGGTTTGCAGACAAATCCCCTACCCCCTTTAGACTTGCTTGCCTGGTTTACTTCACGTTTTGACATTTGTAATCAGCAGGGGGTTTCACCAATTTGCATGAACACACTAAAAAAGGTAGCAGGAAAAACCTAAGTATTTCATAAGAACAGGAACATTCTTTCCAAGTCAAACCAGCATCACATTTTCGCATCAAAAGGCATACAGCCTGACAGTAAGTGAGTAAGCCCCAAAATCAAGATACTTGATGAAGCACAGACCAAGGTTGTTAAAAGAGAGTTGATGCTTTTAAATAATCTCAATTGCATTGCAGAGTACGAGCTTTAGAATTCGGGGGGGGGGTTTGCAAACTGAGTCATGGTGAACGAGCAGCTGAATGAGCAGTCAAAGCTGAGTCTCTTCTACTGAAAAGACTTTAAAAGCACTGAAATTCCAGCTTAACTTAGTAAGAAAAAAAGACTTCACCTGAAAGTTTCAGGTACTGAAAGTCAGAGAGAGATGATCAGATGTGCTCACCTTCAAAAGAGGATACAGGGCTAGATAGACATCAAACTCAATACCATTATTCTTATATGAAAAAATATACTTTATTAAATAATAAGAAGAAAACAAAGACAATAAATAATATGAGCTCATCTCTGTGTATTTTTGAAGACGTCAGCCTCTGAGACAAAAGCATTTTCGTGTGCTGTGCCAGTGAGGCAGACCCTTGACAAACTCATTACACAGAGAGAGAAGAAACGGTGGGAATCCCTGAATGTTCTTTCACCCACCTTGCAGGACAAGTACAACAGCATGGTTGTATTTCTGAAGAAGGTACTTGCTCACCAGAAACCGCAGTGAAACCAAACCAGGCATCATCTAGCCTTATTATTTTGTGAATAACTGAAAATACGTGATGCATATCAAGGACTGTCAGAAAAAGCATGGTTTCTACCTTGAATTGCAAGGATAAAATGGAAGATAAGACAGTGATAAGCAGTTGGGGAGCAAGTACCAGCAGAGCTACGGATATTCACAACCTTGCGGTTAGGTGGATTTTTGTTAGGATTTGGATATATTTTCCCTACCCTGCATATCCAGCCAGGGGAGCTGAATCTTCACCCCAGTTCACCTTCTTTCTTTCATGTAAAATTTTCTATTTGTAGCTATGAAAATCTGAAAACTACAGAGCTCAGTGTCATTCATCTTTGCCAGTTCAGTGAGATGCAAGGCCACAGCCTGCAGCTGGTTGGTGATGGCTGGAGGCACCAAAAGGAAAATGATTTTCTTTCCCCTCTCCACTGCCAACCTGCTTGGGTTTGAAAAAAGAAAAAAAAAACCTAAAAAACCCAACAAACAACCCACTATTTACCTGAGACATTATTATGCTTTCACCTCTGTCTTCACAAGGCTTCTTATCCAGATCATGTTTTGTAACACTGAATATTCTTGTTTGCTTGTATCTCCATAGTGCTTAAACATCCCCTGTTTCAGCACTGTTCCTGTAGGTACAGTACAAAGGAAAAACAATCTTCATGGAAGTCAAGTATGCTACTACTGTAATCTCATTTCAGTATCTTTGCACAGACTAGGTTTTTCAGAATTTAAAAAAAAAAAAAAAAACACCTTTTGGGCAATTTCAGCATAGCTAGCTTCTACTCTTGCATCTGAATTACTGGCACCTTCTGTCCAAGTTCTTTATTTCCTAGGATAGGTGATCAAGCTTAATTTTGGGGGGGTGGTGGGATGTGGTGTCCCCCTTTTTTTCCAGTAAGAAACATTAAGAGGAGTCCAAAATTTGGCTAATACTAAAACACCAATTGTCTTGGTGTTAGACAGTTAAAATTAGAAAGGATCCATAGAAGCTCTAGGTTTTCTTCAACACCTCTGAAGCCTTTTAGTCAAAGCAAACAGATCTGAGAGGTTAGACTTGAAAAAGTAAAAAAAAAAAAAAAAAAAGCTGCTTCAGCAGATACCAATTTTCTTCTATTTCAAAATGAGGTAGGTAGACTCAGTGCTTTAAATAAAGTCACGTCTGCAGGTGTCTATGTTTGTCTGTAGTCAAAAGACTCACATCGTTTTAACTTCAGCTTTTGAAATAGATGCGGCTCTGGATCAAAGGACCAAAAGAGCAACATAGGAATGCACTGTAGCAGAAGCCACTGCTTTGACAAAATTTTGCAGGAAATCGTGCTAACGCCTCACGAGTTCAGTACTAGGTTTTCAGGTTTTTCAGCACACCGGATCTACCTATTCATGACTAGTGCAAACCACATCCTAAAACTGAGGAGGGGGAAAAAAGTCAGAAGGCTTGAAAGAAGATATGTAGAGGGTGTGCAGGATCCAGACCCATCTCTCAGAGCCTAAAGTCTTCTGGGAAGCTGGTAGAGCAGAGTGTTTCAACATCCAGAAATAAAATTTGCCATGGAGGAGGCAAGAAAGGAGTGCGAATTTTCCTTCTGTGCAGCTTCTTTCTTATCCCATAAGTGCTTGCTCTGAAAACAGCAACTAACATTTTCAGTAAACAGGAGAAAGGTTACAGTCTAAAGCTCAGCAACAGACAGGGCATGAGGAAGGTTAAGACTAAGCTATCAGTTTCTTTTCCTCCTTCTCCTCAACAGTTCTACCTATGCTTCAGAAGGCCCCTTCACCCGCAGTGCAGGAACACATCCAGATCCTGCAGCCACCACACGCAACACACAGCCATTCACCGTCTCCCAAGGCAAGCTATGGCAGAAGTCCACAACCAGGGGAGACTTCTGGCTAAATTTAGACTAGAGATCCGTAAAGAGTGTTCACTCTGCGCACCTGACCAAGATTTGTGGGACTTGCGAAAAGGAACCTCTGAATGGGATTTGGAAGAAAGGAGAAAGGTATAAGCAAGCTGGAAGCAAAAGCATCTTGGTCCAGCTTGCAAACTAACGATGAATAGGTGGAAGGGGTGGAGATCAACTCCGCTTCAGACTACCAAAGACACGTTGAAGGAAATTTTTTGAGTTTCTCTACACATAAGACTTCCCTAGTACAAGAGGAAGAACCAGCAAGACTTAAGGAAGAATAAAGCAGGAAACAGAGAAGAATAATTTCTTAGCTATGGCATTAGAGGGATGACCCACAATTGCTAGGCATTTCCCCACGTTGTGCTCAGATCTGTGCTCTGGCCCACAGCCACAGACAACACTGAAAATGCTCAGTTAATATTAGCATAGAAGCTAATATTTAAACCAAGTTTAAAAAACAATAGTGTATATACTTACAAGGACTAAAGGAACTTAACAGAAAAATGCTTTCAAACCATAGATAACTGGCTCCATTTTCCTACTGGATTTGCATCAGTATTCAACAGATCCACTCTACTTAACAAAGGCCTCTTCTGTTGGGAATTCCCAGTTCCATTAGAGAGTCTTTTTTTCCCCTTATCTACCAAAAAAAGAAAAAAAATTAAAAAGGCTAAATTACGGTCATGCAGCTGTAAGCATGTTACCAAAGTGCAAGATAGCGATCTTATCATGATGTTTGCACAGAGTCTGCTATGAACACATGCTGGGGAGTTTCATGAGCAAGACTGTGCTGCCCATTACAACACTACAGTTAAAAGTGGGACCTTTCTAAGACCCTGAATTTGGAGTCCTACCTATACTTGGCTCCTGAGGGACAGGTGTATGTGCTAAAGTCCAAACCAGGAGTTCTTAAATACGTTGCTGATTCCTTGGCCACAAAGACCATATATCCTACTGAAAGGGGATTGCATTATCAAGGGCCTGAAACTAGCACTGGTTCTGTGAAACCTCTTGTAGGTAACACACACCTTCAAGACTTCCCCCAAAGTTAGGGACTCTGGTTCACTACTCCCATCTTTGATAACATAACAAGCAGCAGAAGATACCTTCTGAAAAGGGATTTTAAACCACACATACTTTATTCAGCAAAAGCATGACAAAAATCTCCGTGACATCTTTTCCAACATTTTCCCATTCAGCCCTTTGCATTAAGTGTCAAGATATCTCTTCCTGCCCAGTTTTGCCTTCTCGTTGAAGGAGAACCATTAAAGCAGACCTCATTCTTCTGTAGCTTCCAGTTCCCTTTGTCACGCAATCTTCCATCCAGGACCTTGAGGCTGGCTACCACGCTTTTAAGTCCTGGCCTGCAGGACAGCTTTCTTGCAACTCAGTCATTTCTTTCAAAAAAAAAACTGCTGCAGCACCTGGACCAGGTCATTCAGGACCTCGTCACCATTTCACATCCTTGCTGAGTCTTCTCTGTGTTGCTCTGCACCTCTTAAAATTTCTGTAAATTCAGTCCATCAGGGAGGTAAGAAGATAACAGAGAGGGCACAAAACAGTTTCAGAGCACAAAGACATACTTCATGTCGGCTGTGGACAGTGAAATTGATAACTGGCTTACATACAGCAACAAAGACTTCAGTTAGCTGTTGACAAGTTTCCTATCAGTAAACACTAGAATAGTTTGCCTAGGGAAGTCTGGGGTCTCCATCACAGGAAACTTTGAAGAACAGGTTAAACAAATACACTGGGAATACTTTAGATACAGATGACATTGGCTTAGGGTAGAGAGGCATAGGGCTAGATCATCTCTCACAAACCTTTCATCTTGTATTATCTGTTAAAATGGTGTTTGCAGTCTGGAAAAGATACACTCAAGAGGAGATTAAAATGAAAATGTGGGGACATCAATAAGCGGTTCCTTTGGGAAGTTATGCTAGAACATTTGCAAGCAAAAAAAAGGAAGGTAATGAGTGATTGCAAAGCCATGTAACAGAAAAACACTCAAGTAGTTTCCGTCTGGTAGAATGCCCAGTAAATAACCAAGCTGCTGTCAGAGGCTCGGGTTAGGATCTGACAGCACTGCAAGCTATTTGCTCAATATGGATGGATTTCCAGGAAGAGCATCCTAGGAAAACTGTCAGAATATCTACTTTACACGTATGGAGATGCTGCTGTTCCCAGTGATTTCAATATGTCTGAAATGAGAATACAAGAGGACTGCAATAGTCTAGTCAGTCATGCAATTATATCAAAGCGACCAAATCCATCCAAAAAGAGTAGATTTCTTCCCTTTGCAGTCCAAACTTAGTGTTTTGTTAACAGGTCGCCCTCTCAGCCTGGATAATTCAGTATCACCTCCTTCAGACCACACTCTTAAACACAGCATTCTTCTGTAATTGCCATTTCTGAATGCCTGACACATTTGTCAGGTGGATAGTGTTTGCCGTCCAGTCAAGAGGATTATTTCTAGAGTGAGACCCATGTAAACATTCAAACTGTGCAAACAAATGAGTATTTAATCAAAAAAACTGCAAAAGAAAACCACAGGAACTGTGGAGCCCCCAAAGAGATGGGAGAGCAGGGAGAGCTGCCTGCACAGGAGAATTACAAAGGGCACGGAGAGTCTAAAGGGGTTTGGACAAGGTCAAGTCTCAAGTGATTCAGGAACTGTGAAACTCTGGTCAACACTTAAGAAGAGAATTATATAAAGAGTAGTCTCGTACACAGGTTAAGAAAAAGAATTCAACTATATACTGCACACTATTCACCAGTTCGTGTTCACCTACTTGCTCATTCATCCCAGGTAATCACATTTAAAAGGCCTTCATTCATGCGTAGGCAGGATTACAGTCTAAGCTTACAAACCCCACTCCAGGGCGTTTGGAAAAAATATCTGTGCTAAGCTGAGCCCCTACAGCTACACTCCAGAGGCAGATTTCAAATGGCACTCCCCTGCAGAACTGCAAAGATCACACCTACCTTCCAGACAGGATCAGTGTAGAATCTCCACTTCTCCTCACAGACTGATTCTGACTAAATACCAGGTTTGCACTGGTCTGCTGAAAGCAGGGAATACTATGCCCATTATTCAGCTGCTGTGCCAGAAAAGCACTTGCAAATTCCCAAGAACAGGCAGGAGGGAGCATTTGAGGAGCCACAATTTTAGCATTAGGAACATTCCTTCTTGCCATGCCTTCAGGAGGCAGCTGGCTCTGCCAGACAGACCATCCCATTGAGCTTCAGCATCTGGAACAGATCACACAGCTGCACTGCGGATACTAACCAGGGGTCTGACAATGTTTTCACATCATGCCCTTCAAAACCAAATTGAAACTTGCTCAAGGTGAACCAGCTAACTCCCCACACCCCCTTCTCCTGTGCGTTTGGCCTTCAGTCAGAAGGTTTCATTCTGATTTCATTTCCACCCCTGGACACGGACGACAGAACCACATTTGAGAATAGGTTAAAATAACCAACCTGCTCGAAACTGCAAAGGAGCAAATGCCAAGCTGTCCCATTTTATATCACACACTCAGTCCAGAAGGACTGCATGCCAAGGCTAGGAAACCTAGGATAAGCCCCAGCCATGTAGTAGCAGCAGTGGTGTGGGCACAGCAACCCAGAATGAGATGTGGGCAGGGCAGAACACCCTCCTGCAGCACCTACAGACACATCCTTGGGTAAAGCAGCAGCAAGTGGCAACAGGTTCTTCTTGGTAGTGCTGTACTCTGAAGGCCCCTTGTCACAGAGACCTCCCTTTTGCATGCTCAAATAAATACCGCACTGCCTGGCAACCTCTAGCAGTGTTTTCATGTAGGTAGACCAGGATTAGGAATCAGGGCCCCAACTTTCAGTTCCTTTCTGTAGACAAGCGATCACTTCACTGAAAGGCAGTAAATAGGCAGGTGTGTTAATGAAGCTATCTAGAGCCCTACCTGAAAAACTTTATGCCCATTTTTTCCATGTTGTTCTTGTTAGTCTTACATCTAACCAGATGCATGTTTCTAATCCTTTATGCAAAGCCTTTCTGCTTGTAATATTACAGAGAATTATGGCAAAAGTGAAGTCTCATGGATTACACTACGTTTTCACAAGTACAATGTAAAATGAAATTAAGTTAGAATGAGAGCCCGGAGTTCCACTCCCCCTCACAGCACTAACTGCCAGAAAAATAAAAATACTCCTGGCTGTTAAAGCACTGAACTGTTGTTAGGAATAATACCTAAATAGTACTGTCATTCTGCACACTTCAAGCCACAAAACCCACAACCGGTATGAAACTAATTCTGTTCCATTCCTTACTTTCAAGGCCTGGCTCTGAGGTAATTAATACTTCATAATAAACTGCTTGCAGAGCATGTTCTGGGGTCTGCATAGGGATTTTGCCAAGAAAAAAACACATCTGGGGTCAGGGCAGACAACTTTATTCCAAGAATTAAGTGTGTCAGGTACCGAACACACAGCCCCCAGCCATTAGAGTTGGCATTTGAGGTGAGAATTCAAGAGTAGAAGCTCTCTGGCTCAGGTGAACCGCATGTGTCTGGTTTGAAAGCCCATCAAGCACATGTCAAACACATAGCAGAGATGTAAATACTCAACGGAGTGGTGCTCCCTTTCACTCTCTCCTTAGGTGACAGTAATAGTCCTCATCAGCTGAGGAGAAATAAGTTTTTGCATCGGCACCCGAAAAGGGTAGCACCTCCGGGGTCCACACAGCCCATTACAACGATTTTGTTTTGCTTTACTTTG
Organism: Fulmarus glacialis; assembly: GCF_000690835.1. NCBI lineage: Eukaryota > Metazoa > Chordata > Aves > Procellariiformes > Procellariidae > Fulmarus > Fulmarus glacialis. Next base: position 29,268 of record NW_009198541.1, on the reverse strand, counting down.
CACACATCTTCATAACATAGAAAACAAGTAAGACATCAACAAGAAGAGCTCCTTGTTCATACAGACTTTGCAACCTCATTTCTCCCTTAATACTATAATTGCTCATAACTCCTCCTCATCCCCTTTTTCCTTCCCAAACAAACACAGGAAGGATTTCATCTTGAGAGAACCATTTTAATATTGTCAGACAAAAATCAAAGGAAGAAACCACAGATTATGAAAATACCTGATTCTTAATCTTTTGTTGTTTAAATCTCACCAAGGAGTTTGCATGATTGACATCAAACCCATAAGAATCAAAAAGAAGATTCAGTCTGTTGTAGAAAGTCAGCTTTACTGACAGAGATTCCGCATCTTTGCAAATATCAGGCACTTACAAAGATCATCAGTTTACTGGAACAAAACAGATGTGAATTAATGACTAAAAGAGAATTAAAATTCTTTAACTTAAAGCCTTCCACTTCCAAGGTGCTGGCCTATGAAAAACAGGTACTCCAGGCCCATTAGAGGTGGGAGGGGCGGGGGGGAAAGAAAGAAAAAGGATCCATTACAAGGAAAAATGGCTCATTTTAAGACTACATTCTGCAGGCAGGTTAATCAGAGGCTATGGTCCAACCAAAACAGCCTAAATTTTACGTATGTCCTCGTACTTATCGATTTACTTAAAGTCTTCAGAGATAGCAGAAGGGAAGCAGTAAATTGGTTTTCCAAAAGGGGACAGATGCAGACTACAAGGTCCCTCCACGTTACTGCTGTTTGGACCAGCTTGCATTTGACTGCTCTCTTCCACAGTTCTTCTCACTGCTCCCGTGAGAAACCAACTAAAATTCTTCCAAGGTCACTTGCACGGAGGTGAAAAAAAATGAGGTCATGCTCAACGTTAGCAGTGAGCCCCTTCAGACTATTGATCCTAACCAGATGATAAAAATCAGCTGAAAGTGTCTAGTCTATTGGCAGCTCTGACCTAGCAGTCCACATGAGTAAACAGCAAGCTAGCGGGACTCTGCACCCCTTTTGTAGGCTCCTCTGCAGTTGCAAAACATGGTAAAAAAAGAAAAGCATAAGAGGGTTCCTGTAACGTAAGCAGCCTACAAGGACTACAGTTTTACTAGACTGATGTGAACGTTATCTTCCAGTTGAGTTCAATTTAACAGTCCGAGGCAAATTCTAAAGCTACAGCTTTTACTTTTTTAGGAGAATTTCAATATTTAACACTGGCAGATTTAAAAATAAAAAATAATAAAAAAGAAGGCGTTTGAAGAATTTAAAAAGTTGCCTCAGCTAAACAACTTACTAATTCACACCGAGTCTTTAAAAAACGGAAGTATGGTTTGAGGGAAAGGGAAGCAAAGTGGGGGAAGATAAGGAAATATTCAGATCATTATAGATAGTTCAGCTGTATGTCTCTAACAAAGAGTTGGGGGGCATCATTTTCATACTGTGCAGTTGCATTGATATTAGGTTTGTCTACAAATTCTATCTCGCATGCCTGGATGCTGCAAGGAGAACGCTCCAGCTCCAACACTGTTATGTTGTTTGGCACCGATGAAACAAGTATATTCCTTGGAACAAAAAGGGTCAACTGAGGACCACGGGCCGGCCAGTAGCGACCAAGATTAAAGCCATTGATCCAAATTTGCCCCTGTTAAGAGAGAAAGAAAAAATAATGACATATTAATAATTTGACAGAGATCAAATGACAAAAT
>NW_009198541.1:0-27531 GCF_000690835.1 Fulmarus glacialis | reverse complement strand
GCTCTTCACATAGTAACTGAATTTCCTCCATCTTTCAGTTTGACAGAACACAAGGATAGAAAATCTGTTCAAGAAAATGCTAATGACAGTCAAAAGAATCTAAATTCCCTGATAAGTTAAAGCCATCATTAATATTTAAAAACAAACTGGTCAAATACTGCAGTAATTCCAAATATGACAATACTTAGGAAAACAGAATTGCAGGTTCCTAGCATTGCATTTTGCACCAAGTTTCAGACCAAAGCAAACCTGAGAATTTTATTTGCGTGAAGCTGATTGCTAAAAGGAGAAAGAATTCACAAAAGAAAAAAGCAGGTCCTAATTCTGTTGTGGCTGTCTGTACAAGTATAAGACTACATTATCTTGGTAGTCCCTTCCTGTTGCATGATTTCATGAAAAAGATATAGCTTGTCTAGACACATGAAATTCAAGTGTCTAATATACTTGTAATAGCTTAGTCAACACAAGAACTCATGAAATCACACTGCAAGAGAGTACTGTATTTTGTTGTAGTTACCTACAACCATTAAAATCTTTAGGGGTCTGCTAGCATTAATTTAAGTTCAATGAAATTGTGGCTAACTTGGCATACAAACTATTTAAATTACTTTTTATAGTGGAGGTGGCCAGAATTGCTAGTTCAAAATACTGTTCTAACATTATACATACCTTAAGTTCAAAAGATAAAACAAAACTGGGCAAGAGGAAAAAGAAGAAAGTCAAAACAGTCATTTATACACCACAAAATAGACACAATGAAGTGACACAAATGCAGATTTTTCCAGAATTGGTGAGTTGCAGAATGTTCATTAAAACTGTAAATGGACTCCTACTGAGTTGAGCTGAATCTTGGTTCATTAAACAAGACATAAGGGAGGATATACAGCTGATTTGGACAAATTATTTGCTTTTACTCCTCCTAAGTGTCTTTTCACCATACGTCAGACGAGTTCAATGGACAAGAAAAGGGATGGGAACAGATAGCTGCATCTGTGTTTTCCCTCTTGCTTTGGCTTTTGGTAATCAGAATATAGAGGAAAACCAAACTAACTTATGGCATCGATGTACACTGATAAAAATAATAAAATAGTCTGAATCAGTGGAAAGTAAGGACTTTTACAGCACTCTTGGTGATTTCTAAAATTGTCTGGGATAGCTGAAATCAGAATAATCTTTTAAAGGATTTACAGAAGCACAACTGTAATATAGTGAGTATTGCTGTTCAAGCTGTTTTGGAAGTATTTTTCTTGTGTTTTCTTTTTCAAGTATTTATGAAAACAAATTTTATGAAACTCAAGAGAAATTTTATAAAGAGTTGGTACATTTGCAAATGCAGGTGAGTTATTTCAGCTCTGTATCCACTTCCGTGGTATAAGATCCTATCTTGCAACAGTTCTGCCAAGGTGTTAATGAACTTTGACCTCAAACTTCTTTTTTTTAATAATTTTTTTTTTTTTAAATCAAGTTTATCTTGCTTTGTGGCTTGTTTTTGCTGTATTAAAAGGCAAGAGAAGAGCTATTTATTCAAGCTCACTACTCTGCTTCTGTAGTAGTTTTAGAAGAAAACGTGGCATTAATACAACCTCCCCACACACAAGATGAATTAGTGAGTATACCCACCAGACAGTAGCCTACCTACTACAGAGAGCGACTGCAACCCTGGAGGAAGTAGGAGTTTACTGTAGGAATCAACTGCATTAGAGTTCTAACGCAGGAGGTATGATCAGACAGGTCTCTGTTTCCGATCTTAATCGGTCACTGGTTGTAACTCACTTTTCCAGTAAAGCTATGAACTTAATTTCTCAATTCCAAACTGTCCTTATTAACATTGTAGGTTCTAAAGACTGCACACTCAGGAATGTGTGCCCTAAACCAGCAAATCATGACACTATACACACTACCAATAAATATGCCCTAGACAAAATAAAGGAGGGGAGTTACTATCTTCAGTAACAAGATTTCCTTTAGCAGGGTCAGCAATTACAACTCGTGATTCCACAGAAATCAAGAACAGTCCTGACTCCAAATCCTCTTTTCTGTTGAAGAAAAAAAAGGTCCGATAAATCTAGCCAAACATTGAGGAGCATGTATGCTTAAGGCCATCGTGCTTCCTCAAGCGAGGGTGGAGGAAGTTTTATTAGGAGTGAAGGGTTTAAAAGCCACTGAAGGCAAAGCGAGCTACAACATAGGTCATGACTGTTAATGCTGCACCCTTCTTCTAGGCTGTCCAACATGCCATATTCCTTGTCTTCATATGCAAAGGCAGGATCATCATTAGAACTATATGTTTTCTTGGTAAGTGCTTTTTCCACCGTTTTCCAACTACTCAAACAGGTGGGTTTTAACCCCTATTAAAAGTCCCTCTCCACACCTTAGCATTAACAATTTATACTCAAGGAATTAAGGCCCAGATCCAGTGGGACTTGAGTGGAATGTAAACCCTTATGGCCCTCTGCCTTAAAAGCATTTGCTCATTGGTAAAGTTATCTGGAAGTCTCAGTTTCCACACCCAGTATCACCTCAATCTTATTACTCCAGGGTATCTTATTTAAAACCTTGGTCCAATCCATATAAAGCTTGAAGGATCAATTCGATAGCCCTACTTACAGTTTGTCTGGGATCTCTTCACGTTGACTGCTACAAACTATGTAAAACAGAGGTTTCTATGTTCAATAGATCAGAGGAAAAGACTCCCACCAATACATGAGAATTGCCATTTCAAAGATGAGTTTGCCAACAGGCAGGTATGGTCATCTCGCTTCCTGAAGAAAATTTATGATTCATGGGGTCACAGAATTTATTGCAAAAGTCTCCAGTTCCTGTGCAAGAGCTATTTTTGGATTTTATTTGGTGATTGTGTAAGATATGCACATATATAGGATCAGGGACTAAGTCAGACTTCCTCATCCAAGCTCACTGCCAGCAACACTAAGTGCCTGCAATGAATCACAGTCTTCTGCATATTGGGAAGTGCTTTAACCACTACAATACCGTAGACAGATCGCCAGCAGCTCCTTCTCCTACTCTATTTTAATGGCAGTAAATTAATTGTTTCAGAAAGGAATAATTTTGCTACCTAACACTATCACAGGCACTTCCCTGAAGCCTGGACTTAAATGCTTAGGCCTCCAAGAGGAGTGGCACTTCAGTGCACACATTCTGCTTTCTGTGCCTCCCACCAGCTAGTTGAGCTGGTCCTTACCCATCCTGCATGCTGGCTGTTTCAAACATGGCACTGTGAAAACACTCTTTGCTGCTCTAGTTACATTCCAGCCCTATGAGAAGTTCCCATTAACAGAGATCTGCCCACAAGCTTCTCACAGCGGTGCTCTCTGATCCATTCAGTCCAGCTACAGGTAACCTCCAGAAGACAAGCAGTAACATCTTCCATGCACTGGATCCACATCTATGGGCACAACAGCAGCAGTTGTGTCCAACAGTCTCTATGCTTTGTAACAGGATCCATAGTTCCTCACACAACACCGCAAATATGTTCTTAGTTACTTTTAATCAATCAATATAACCAGGGGTTTTTTTTTTTGTGATGCTCCACTTTCTAGACCAATATCATGTATCTTTTTAATATATTTCCCTTCTCTTAACGGTTTCTCTCCAGATTTACTTAAAGCAAGGAATCCATTTCCTAGTTGTTTAAATATATTTGAGACACCCCACCACTACAACCAACTTCTACCCATCCAAGAGAAGTGGAACTTTGATCGCCAATAGAAGTTTCAGTAGCTTTCTGAGTGGACTTCAAGTTTTTATAGCAAAAAGTTGTACCTTTGTCCAGCCAGGAAACTTGACATAGGTGTCTTGAGGCAAGTCTGGAATCCCTCCAGGAATTGAAAGTCTACCAGTGTAAAAAGTAGGTGCTTCATAACTCAGTGGATTGCCAGATCTCTTTGGTCGGTCAAGGTGGCCATTAATGTCATGGTTCACTGCTCCATCTATATCTAGAGGATAGATTTCCCACTCAACAAGTATATCTTGATCAAGAGTTAAATTTGAAACTAGACCCTAGGAGGAGGAAAAAAAAACAAACACCAAACCATATCATAATTAGCTTCATGTTATTGAAGTTATTTGGCTGCAACTAGAAATCAGTCAGAAATAAAAACTGAATCAAAAGTACTTGCAACAGCTGCCATTCTGTGTATGAAAAAAAACAAGCATCTGGTCTTCACCAAGTTATAAGCTTTGCTTAAGAATAAAGGGTTTCATTTATTCTCTGTGAAAGATCTGTTCCTCTTCAAAGTTTTGAGCTTTCACTGATGCCTAAGTTTTTTTTTCAAACTTTTTTCCCGTAACTGAAAATTTCTGTTTTGCTTTAACATGAACACAATTCCAAAACCTGGGGCTTAATAAAAAGCAGAAAAAACCATTAAATATTGTAAGTTTGAGATACCATCAAGAGATTTGGTAACACTGAGTCACTAACCCAAGACATTAACCTGCACAATAGCAAAGAAAGCAGTATTTCCTTCCTACAAATCTTCCACAGCTAACATACAGTATCACAAAATCAAGGCACATGCTTTGTGACCCTGATTCAGTGAAATACTTTAAGCTTACAGTCAGCTTCAAGCCCACGGAGTCCTGTTTCATTTCTATGGAACCACATGTGCAGCACACCAGGGTACTTGCACAATGAATGCAAAAGCAAGGTAAGGTCATGATTTAAGAAGAGTGAAAGGAACATTAAGTTACCCCTGCACACATCCAAATTGTGTTATAATAATAGTTTCTAAAGTTGTGTTTCAGTGCAATGCAAGGGGTTGATTTTAAAGCAATGCTGCTACATCCATATAATCGCTTGAATAGACCCTGCATAGAAGCTGTTTTTCAGTGCAACTCCAGTTCTGTTGCAAACACCACATGTCGAACAGGAACAAGCAAAACCACATTTTTTATGGCCTTAGAGGGCTGATACCATGTCATGTGTCTCTTCTGACGTCTAATAAGCATTGCACTGACTCCACAAGCCTCATCATCCATACGAGCAATAATTGGTTTTCTCTTCCTTTACCTAGATGCCCACGTTACAGAACAGGAACTTTTTTTTTTTAATTAAAATAAAATATCTGCACAGAGTTAAGTGGCAAAACTTTTCTATACAACCTAGACTTTACTCTGTCTAGCAGTCAATTGAAGTAATGCAACATAATTTTAGCCCAAACTTTCTAACCTGCGTGTCCATCTTTAGGCACTACAGTGTGATTTTTCAAATGAGATGAAGTGCCTACTAAGCATTCTTACTTTGGTCTGCATAAGAATGCATATTCAACAGTCCAGATATATAAATTTTCCAAGTAAAACAAAGATATAGGTGGCACTAAGCATGTCAAAAAATACAGAAAAAACAGAAACCACACTCTTCCTTCGTGTCCTTCAACAGCAAGACTTGGATCAGCAGGATGTTTTAAAACCAAAACCCTTTTAAGATTCCTTCCCAAAAGCTAGATGCCTGGTTCCATTTGAAGCTCAAAAAAAGTGATAAAAAAACCCCAGCCAAACAAAACCCAGAAAAGCTACCCTATTTCCTTAAAATGCGAGGCTTCACAAGGTAGGAACCTCTTCCCCTAAAGTTATTTTTGAAAGCACAAAATATCTAAAACCCAACGTATAATTATTCCCAGTTTTCAAAATCAACACAAAGAACAGCGTAAGGGAGGGATTCTATGGGAAGAAGCAATGCACATTTTCCAAAGCTACCTGCGAAAGGCTGCCTCTTCCGCACGGAAGGATCCTGCTTTTAGAGGATTATTCTCACAATGCACATGTCTACTAAGCTTGCTTTCACTCTTAAATCTTTAAATGGTTGAAACGCTGGTATAAGTGTGAATTTCAGCTCAACCACAGCAACGCTGAGCACCTCCCTAATCCAACCTCTAAACCTCTGTTACCTTAATTTAGCACTAAGCACATAGGTTCCTTATTACCTGGCCTGTTATTAAATAAATAAATAAATGCAACATTTCTGCTGCCTTTACATGAAGGCAAAACGTTGGGGAACTAGCTGCCCTCTCTCGCCACTCAGATAAAGGCAAGGTACCTTGAAAAGACAGTATAAACAGAGTTGGCACTCCTGCTGCCGACTGAATTTATAGGCCACAAGCACAGAAAACCCTCAGTTGCTGATGCTTTTAATTCAGAGTTCCCACATATATTTAGTTTTGTTCTGATTAGGATTTAAGTAACTGTATGCCTTCCAAAGCGTAAGATGGGTGAAACCGCTTTTTGATATGGTGAAAGCCTGTAGGCTACCAGCTTTGCAAATGCTGAGAGTTATATTGCTTTGCCTTGACTAGAGTCTTAGCATAATTGGAAATACACCTAAAAATCTCATCACAACACACTTAAGAATAAGATAACTGGTCAATTAGTCTCCTTCAACCAGGTGTCAGCTTCAATTCTTCCATGCTGCTTAATCATAACTAATATATCCTTCTTTAACTATGCAAACAGGCCCATCCTACTCATGGCAACATAACACAAGTGTGAGAATGGGAGATTCTGCCTACTGGAGATCTTGCAAGTCTCCTCCCAGTCTATGTTTTATGATTGAACTGGATTCTGTAACAGGCCCAAACTCAACCAGAGTTTGTGGTCTCATCAACTAGGCTACTCAAGATGCATACACATTTGGGTTTACTTTTTCCCCTACTTACAACTTTAAGAATCCTACTTCCTCACAGTATGTGTGCCTTTGCTTGATAACTAAACGGTACTGTTCAGGGACGTACCTTTCCTGTAATATTTATCTTTCTCCAGCTCTTGCATCCAAACTAACCGAGAAACACTTTGGACAAGTCTTAATTTTGCTCTGAGATACCTGCCACAGACAGAATTTTGTTTGAGAGGAAACAGAAGCTTCTAATTTACCTGGCATCACCTTAGCACCAAAAGGCACCACAATCATCAGGCAGCTATTAAACATTTGACAAGCTTTCTGAACACCGCCAAATCAATTTAGGCTAAGTCAAATCTAGGGGGTGTTTAAGAGATTCTTCCAGTTAGGGGGCTCCAAATCTCTTCTTAATTGTAAAGCTTTGTCATTACTTCATTATTACTTGTAACCCACTAATATAAAAAACTAAAAAAATAGCGTGCTGTGGCACTGAACACGGCAGAAACACAACACAAGACTGGCCTCTACAATACTGCTCTCTTTAGCAAATACCGCACAGTGCTTGGGATCCCATAAAGTCTAAACCCAGGAAAGTTTCCTTTTTGCCCCTGCCCTTCCTAGTGTTATGTTAGTGGCACTGCCACTGTATTGGGTTTACGTGGCAAGGTTTTGATAGCACAGGGGCTGCAGGGGTGGCTTCTCTGAGAAGATGCCAGAAGCTGCCTCCATGTTGGACAGAGCCAGTTCCAGATGGCTCCAAGATGGACTGGACCCGCTGCTGGCCAAAGCCAAGTCCATCAGTGATGTTGGTAGCACCTCTGTGATAACATTTCAGAAAGGGTAAAAACCACTGTGTAGCAGCTGTGAGAGAGGAGTGAGAAAAATGGGAAAGAAACAGCACTGCAGACATCAAGGTCAGTGAGGGAGGGGGAGCAGGTGCTCCAGGCGCCAGGGCAGAAATTCCCCTGCAACCCATGATAAAGACCATGGTGACACAGGTTGTCCCGTTGCATCCCATGGAGGTCCACGGTGGAGCTGATATCCAACCTGCAGCTTGTGGAGGACCCCACGCCAGAGCAGGTGGATGTGCCCTGAATGAAGCTGCAGCCTGTGGAGAGTCCATGCCCCTGGCAGGAGCTGTAGCTGGTGGAGAGGAGCCCATGCAGGAGCACAATTTTCTGGCAGGAGCTGTGACTTTTTGGGGGGGACAGACGCTGGAGCAGTCTGTTCCTGAAGGACTGCACCCCATGGAAAGGACCCATGCTGGAGCAGTGCTTGAAGAACTACAGCCTGTAGGAAGAATCCATATTGGAGAAGTTTATGAAGGACTGTATCCCATGGGAGGGATCCCATGCTGGACCAGGGGAACAGTGTGTGGAGGAAAGGGTGGCAGAGATGAAGCATTATGAACTGACCACAACCCCCATTCCCCATCCCCCTGTGCTGAGGGGGAGGAGGTAGAAGAGTCAGGAGTGAAGGGAGGTGTGGGGGGAGGGGTTTTTAAGATTTGTTGTTATTTCTCACTATCCTATTCTGTTTAATTGGCAATAAATTAAATTAATTTCTCCAAGTTGAGTTTTGCCCATGATGGTCATTACTGAGTGATCTCCCTGTCCTTATCTCAACCCCCAAGCTTTTCATCGTATTTTCTCCCCGTCCTGTTGATAGAGGAGTGGTAGAGCGGCTTGGTAAGCACCTGGTAGCCAACCAAGGTCAACCTATCACAGCCACTCATGCAGGGAGGTGACAGTCCCAACGTGTAGCATGGACCCAGAAGCATTCAGAAGCTTTCTGATAATTATCTCTAACACCTGATCAGTCCAAATCTGAACTGGCAATTTTGCACGGTAAAAAAAAAATGCTCATGAGACAGCCTTTCCTAACCACACTGAAAATATTGCAAGGGTACGCTGCTGGCAAATGAAATGGGACATGAAAAGAGATACAAAAGTGTATATATATACACATACATACATACATACATACACACACACACACACACAAATACAACCCCAGGATTCACAAGCCTCAAAGTAAGACCAAGATCTAGACCGATTTCCAATGCATTTTTGGAGTTTATCCAAACAGCTTTGCACACTTTAAAATGTTAGCTACAGGCTCAACTCAAACTGAAAGTCTTGTGGGCGACACTTTGGCTGACAACATAAGTGAACCAACAAAAAAAAAAAAAAAAAAAAAAGTCTGTCAGTTTTTAATTCCACTTTGATTTCAGTGACTGGAAAAACTCAAATGAAAACTAGTGAGTAGTTATATTTTGAGGTAAAGTTGCAGCTGTGTAATCCTGATCCCTTTGCTCTAACACACTACTTTCTTTATAAGCTGTGGAAAAGAGGAAAAGTCACCACAATCCAGTAATTCAAATGATTTTACTTACCTTAAAGTCATTATTGTATCTACCGAAGTTGACTCGGCCCATATTCTCTACCAAGATGTCCAGATTTGCTCCAGCCTTCCCAGTTATATTTATCATAAGTGATTTGTCCCTTTCAAGGACACCTTGAGGAACCTATATGAATTACACCACGAGGAAGAAAACAATAACCATTGAAAACCCTGATATTTGTCTCTTCAACTTGCATGAAGAAAAGAAAGGGGACAAAGGAAACAAACAAAAAAGTAAAAAAAAAAAAGTAATTTTCCTTTCCTCCTCTTGCATGTGAGCACACACACAGACAAAGCTGCTATGTCAATATTCACATTTCAGTACATCAACTGCATGTGCTGCTAGACAGCATTTGTCTGACACCAGCCATCTCTTAGCTGAATTCAACTAACTCAATCAACTGTTAGAACGCTAGTGGTTTTGATGCACCTGATTGACAAAAAGCAAGTTCTCAAATTTAGTCTAGTGACTGAAAAGATTTTGGCAATATCAGTGATTAAAAGGGGCTGCATCTTCCAATTAAGCACGCATCAATATTTAGCTTTATTCCCAGTCCCACAACATAAGGAAAGAAAGACTTGACCTGGACACAAAGGTGATGAGAGTCAGCACACGTCAAAGAATAATTAAAAAAATAGGCTATCAAAGTCTGTGAATTGATATTAATTCTCATTAAGCAGGAACAAAACCCTGCTTAAGGGAAGAAACGTGAAGTTCGCATGCTGTACAATAAACTTCTTTTTTTTTTTTTTTAACTTGTGGTCAGAAGCTAGTTTCATAAGGTAAGACACAGGCTCAGGCTTCCACTTCCCCCCACCCTCAAAGGAAAAAAAAGAGAAGAATTAAAAAAACAAAAAACAAAACAAAACAAAAAAACAAAAAAAAACAACCTATGGAAACATTGTAGAAAGCCACCAAGCATATATATGTCATTAACATATTTCATGAACCTGCAAGTAAACCCTTCTTCTAGTTTGTTTTGTTTTGTTTTTTTTTCCCCACTGAAGTCATGAATCTATATCAACATTCAAATATCTCAAAAATGGAAACAATTACATTTTCCTTAGAAATAATAGATAGGTATATTTTCTGAAATATGAATATGAACATTAGTATGAATCAACTGTATACTTCCTTACTTCCTTCATCTGATTAAATAAGATCATCTAATAAAGTTGTTTTGGTAAGCTGGAGAAAGGAGGAAAAAAAAAGGCAGACTGTATCCATGACTTTTGTGAAGGCCACTCATAGCAGAAATGAATACCAGCAAACAGTGTTTACCCCATCAACAGAGACATAGGCACGATCATGGACTCCATTTAAAGGTGAAGACAGTTGTGTTGGCTCCGTACAGTTTTTTGGAAGCGTAGTTCTGTACAGTACAAACCCAAAATACTAAGAAAAGAAAAGAAAGGAAAAAACCCCAAACAGATTAATAAACCAAGTCATTCCGTAGCTTCGGTTCAGGTCATGAATTAGAAATATCCCACATTCCTGCCTACACGCTCGGATTGAAACGTTAACCTTCATTCACTTCAGATAGCATCTATCACAGATACCAGCTTCAGATTAGAGTTCACTTTGACCTTTAAGTAATGGGTGTAAATTCCACAGAGTTTCCATTTTTAAGTGTTTCATCAGAACATCTACGTAACTTGAAAAGATAAGGGTCTTAGCTATGAAGGTATTTCCTCAACAGAAACAAAGCAGTTAATGACCGACAGTATTATTTCTTCATTAAAATCAATGAAAAGATAGCTGGAAAACCCCTTCATAACTGAGTTTATATAACAAACTTGAAAGTGCACTTGTTACTCAGTGCCCATAAATTGACATATTCATCAAGTCAATATTATCTATTTTAAAAACTACCTGATTTACATCAGGAACGTTTTGGAATATTTTTCACTAAGTTCCCCATCAGGAAAGAAAAAAATAAAGTAACTGGATTTGTTCTCATCACAAAGTGAAACACAAATTAAAAACAAGTCAAAAAATGCATTGTCTCTTTCGCTGAGTAGCCACAAAACCATTTATCTTCAAGACTTGGATTAGAACATAACCCTGGCAGGAAAAAGTGAGAGTAAACCATTTCCATTCTGCTGTAATTACTAGACTTGCATCACATTTGCAACAAGGTGCCCAGAAAAAGGGAGGGGGGGCAGGAGGGAAAGAAAAAGGTTTAAAAATATGCTAGGAAGCTCCTCTGGCTGCCCTCTTCTCTCAGGAGTTTTCCTAAGCAGAGTACTAAGGGTGGGAAGGCCAGAGGACGAGAGAGAAAAGCCTGCTAGAAATTACACCTAGCCATAGCATACTACCTGCAGCTTCTCTCACATCTCTCTATTAGTGGCTTGGAAAGGAGAAATCTGAGCTTTGAACCCCTGCTTGACTAATGCCATATCCCACACATCTGCTAAACTACTCCCCCCTCTTCTCCCTCCCCCAACTACTACCACCATCACATTGTCTCCAAGTAGTTTATTTTAGCTGCAGGCCATTAGCACCCATGCTCCAGTCTCCACAAAATTTGGTACAGAAATGATCAAGGAGCCATGTAACCTTAATGGAAAGACAGAGTCCCTCAGCAGCAAGGGAAAGACCTTTGACTGTGAGGGAAGATATGGAAGTCACCAAAAGTGACAGGGAAACTGATGCAGAGACTGACAGAGAGGGAACATAGGGGAGAGTGGGAGTCAGCAGAAGCCACAGGAAAATGCAGAGAAAGGTATTTTTCCTATCTCAACCAGTGGGGTGAATGACCTCCACAGCGGGCTGCAACAACTCCAAGAGGTTGCTCCCAAAGGTTTCTCTCACTGCATTCTCTTGCCTCATCATACATAGTAAAAGAAAAGAACTACAAATAAGTAGGAGGCCCACAGAAGTGTAAAATTGTATTCCCCAATTTCCAGGCCCCCTGACTTGTATAAGAAAGCAGTGTCTCAGCTACTGTGCTCACTCTGATAGCAGATGGGGAGAGGCAAAGAAAAAACAGGATAAATAATAAGGAAAAATAATAGTGAAGAAAAAGATGGATTAAAAAAAAAGTCTCTTAAGAACCTGAAAATCAATACTTCAGAGAGGAGAGAGATAAAGGTAAAAGCCTGGACAGCATATATACCTACATTCATGGAAAGAGGAAAACCTCGGGTGCAGAACAGGAGCGTTGTAGTATATGGAAAGGTCTCCAGTGCAAAAATCCAGGACACCTTTATAATACCATTACCTCTGTGCTGAGATAAGGTGTAAGACACTGACATAAGAAGAGTCATACCACAGAGGGTTGTTAAAATAAACTTTACAAAATTACTGCAAAGTGCCTACTAAAGGAATCCTCACCTGCTTTAGCTGAACAAAGGTTAATGGGTAAGTGCTTTTCACCGGTCCCGCAGGCGACAGCCTGTCAAGAACCTCCACCACAGTGCCCACCTGCAGCATAGAAAAAGCAGATATATGAAGGTCAGTAAATTTCAATCCAAATACAATAGCTTGCATATCCAGCCACCTAGCCAGCTAGCTGCATCTGTCCAGAAAGCAAAGAAATCTTAAGCCCCTATGTCATCCTTACAGACACATTAATACAATACAGTACAGAGACCTGATGAACCCTGAAAGAAACATCCTACATGTGGAGCAATGTTTTAAAAATCCAGATGTTTTAAATTTGCTATGCATTCATAAAAGTGAGCCTTTATTATTCAATGAGAACTAACCCAGGAGTTTCTCACAAAAGTTCTATAAACAAACACAACAGCCTGGACAATTAATACAAAACAACTATATTATCTAAATGTTGCTCAAATTATACTTAAAATCAACCTAGGGAAAATGCCACTGATTTCCAGTGAGTTACTCTGGAATAATTCTGAGCTAAGTAGTGATACAATTTGATTCCATCAAGAGTTATCCAAGATGAATTTACTCTATTTAGTCTTAAATGACTTTAGAAACCCTAAGGCTGTAATTCAGTGTCACATATAAGTAGCTGGACTGATTTTAGTGAGACTGCGACAAGGTTTAGGCTAGTCACATGCATAAGTACCTTGCTGAATAAGGACTTACATGTGTACAATTAAATTGCCTTTTGTTGCCATCTGTAATTTCCTTTTGCAATTATAGTTTTTTACTCATCTACAATTCTCTCTCAAAGCCCACTATCAATTTTATGTTAGTCAAGATGCACACAATATGCCCAGAGTCTTACAAGCTCAAAAAAATCAATTGCATTCATATTTTTCATGCAAGATGTCAGTGCGTTTCACCAGAAGTACTGTCACTGTTCAGTGGTAATTACACATCAGGCATTCAAAATATTTCTCAAATGCAAATTTACTTTCAAATGCTTGAGAAAAAAAACAGTAAAAAAAATTAGGCATTTAAAATTATATAAGACTGTATACTGTAAGAGCATTCACAGCAATACAAACTTCTGAGGCTACTTCAACAACAGAAGTATGGAATTTTTGCCAAGCATACATGAAATTCAGCAATGCTGAAATATTACATTATATATCAAAACGTACATCACTTTGTGTGAAATCCTGTATGTGACAGAAGTCAGCATGAATTGTCTACGTACACGCAATTATTTCTTCAGTATAGTACTGGTTTTGGCTGGGATAGAGCAAAATTTCTTCATAGTAGCTAGTAGGAGGCCATGTTTTGGATTTGTGCTGAAAACAGCGTTAATACCCCTGAAAACAACAGGGATGTTTTAGTTACTGCTGAGCAGTGCTTACCCAGAGTCAAGGCCTTTCCTGCTTCTCACCCCACCCCATCAGCGAGTAGGCTGGGGGTGCACAAGAAGTTGGGAGGGGACACAGCTGGGACAGCTGACCCCAACTGACCAAAGGGATATCCCATACCATATGATGTCATGCTCAGCGTATAAAGCTGGGGGAAGAAGAAGGAAGTGGGGGGACACACTGGTGATGCCTCTGAAGTAGAAGCAGCATCCCTCGGGAAAGGATGCTCCCCACATTCTGGGTCTTAAACCCCTAAACCCTGTCATCTTGCTCACATTTCAGGAACCCATCTGTTGCTGTTCTGCCTTTGCCGGCCCTCATTCCTCATCTTCAACACTTCTCTTTTGCATCTATGCAACAAGATTTTTTCCTCATCGCCTGCTTTTCTGTCTTCTGCTCTTCTGTAGCACTGTCAGTGTCCCCAGCATCTTTTAATAAATTACCTTTTTTCCCCACCCAAGAGAATTCTTTAAAATAATTCAATAGCTCAAAATGAACAACTGCCTGATTGGGGAACAGCAGGGGAGTTTTTCATATTTTATTTCTTTTCCCTCCCCAACTAACCTGGGTTCCCCAATTATTTTCATCTGGGGCAACCTATTTGCAAACATCCAAAACCCAGCAAATATGACAGGCAGCACTGCTAAGGGCAGAGATCTCTTCTCCTCAAGTTTAGGTCCTGAGTAGCTGAGTACTCAGGTACTTAAGGACTGAATTATCACAGAATATCTTGTGGAAAAAAAAACAGAGAACAGCCTGCTCTGGTTACACGTACCTCTGTAAAGTACACCGTATGACTCTTGAAAATACTCTGGAGTCTCCTTTCCCCCTTTCTTTCTGCAAAAGTGTCAAGGGAGTTGGTTCACTGCAGTAGATTCAATGCTCTGCATAGCAGACTGACTGCTGGACCTCGACTGCACAGGGAAGCTTCGCATAGTACCTGTTTTAGCACTGTCACTGCAAACGATATAGCTGGGAAGTTTACTATTACCAAAGCTAAGTCTTATCATTTAGAATATTCCCTCTCTGATATTCACCCAAATACATTCAGGCATCTCCATGCAACAAGGTGCACTGGACCTGGTCCCAGCAGGGGCTAGAATGCATGACGGAGTTGGGAGGACGGCTTTGGCTGGGATGGGACAAACCCTCTGTGATTTGAGACTCATCCTGTGCTGCAGGGTAACCAAGCAGAGGAATAAACTGCTGCTGAAGTTAAGCAGTGGGTTCACAGAGCAAAAAGCAGCCTTTTTCCCGGAAAACAATTCTAGAGGCTTTCAGTGCAGATGGCAGTATATCTACAGGCAATAAGAGGAACCTCACACCTGGCAGTTTAGACATGCCATCTGGATTCCTAAAACTGCTGGGTGGAGAGTAAAATACCTCCTGTCAAAAAAGCAGGAAGTGTAGAAGGTGAGAAGGTGCAGGAACAGGGCTCCCAGTGTGATGGCCAGGTCAAAGCTGCGGTATTTGAGCAAGCTTAGTCATCTGACTCCTCCTTTGTAAAACAGGTGTCTGGGCCAGGCACGCTGCAGCATTCACTTCTCGAAGGCATGAAAGAGAAAGTTCATTGTTCTAGTGAAATTGGACAGCCCTATCCGAGAGCCATGAACCATGAGAAGATGGGAGAGTCAAAATCTGATTGCTAGGCTCCCAAACGCTGGCAACCTATGAAGTAGGTTGTAGAAGTGCTGGGTGTACTGATAATGGTATATAGTCACTACCAAATATAAGCCAGTTCAGTGAAACCTCATATGGCAACCCCTGCCCTAAAAAGTCTGAAGATACTCAAAGGTTGTTGAAAATGATATAGATCTGTTTCAACTTCACTGGTGAATCATTTTTATACAAAAAGTAGTTCTGCCCACCACTTGAGTGGGATGACTTGAAAATGCCTGCAAAGCCTTATCACTACTAAATTTTGCAATACTTCAGCTGCAGTGCATAACAGATCAGATACATCACTGATTGGAAAGGTGGCTGCCAAATTAAAAGTACAAAGTATAAAATCAAAGCATTATGAACTGGTTTCCAGTACACCAACTGCAGTAATCCTCCACCTCAGAACAACTTGTCTGTGCCAGCAGAATGAATATAGCCAACTTCATACCCGTTGTCTCTTCCATCCCCCCTTAAGGCATCCTCTACACTCACTGCAGGAACCTAGTTCTCAACCGTGTTTCACAGAAAATTGTCACTGGTCCTAAAATGATGGTGCTATGGACAAACCCCAGCTACTCATGTGCTGACCAGTTATATCACTGTTGTCAGACAAGATATAGCAAGGCTGGGTTCTGCATGCTAGGTTCTGCATGCTTTTCCCTTGGCAGGAAACTAATTTAATTTCTCTCATCAGCTACAGATCTTCACAAATCTTATAAGAAACTTTTCAATAAATTTAAAAGTCTTATTGATATATGTTCCATATTCAAAATTTAAACACCTAGAAGTATTTAAAAGATATGTATATCCTATCTGCTGCTTCTACTTCAGAGGCATCACCAGCTACAAAAACACTCTTTGCTCATAGCTCTCATACTAGCATTCCCCCAGCTACATTACTCATACATGAGTTATCTTAGACAACTATGATTCTGTTGTGTTAATAATGTATTAATTTCAGTTCAGTAAAACTTCAGACACATACTGCATATTGCAAAAATTATCTTTTTATATCCAGAAAACATACATTTTCTCATTCTCTACCCTGGGCATGATTCCTAACTCCCAAGCTCTGCTCGCTCCTTCCTGAAAGTTCGGTTTCAAGGTTTTCCTCTTTATTTTGTATGATATCTAGAGACTGCTGTGACACCCTCATAAACATGTTTTGCAAAAAGCAAACATACAGCATTACGGAAATATACACAGCATATTACAGATGTTAATTTACCTTCTGCAAGCGAACCTTCCCGTATGCAAATTTGGGTGTTGTCGGAGGGATAAGACCTTCTGGTAACTGCTTATACTAGAAAGGGAAGGAGGGGAAAAAAAAAAAAAACACACAAAACTTAAATACAAACATGCTTTAACTGAATTCTCACTTTCCACTTCACAACTTACAAAAGTAGAACTTTGGGCTAAAAGACTAGAGCTGCATCTAGTCTAACATGGAGGGGTTTTTTTAAAAAAAACAAACAAACATCTGACTTGATCACATATAGTAAACAATTTTTAATAACTATTCAACTTGAGGTAACGGTAAAAAGCATAGTGAACAAACGAGCTGCCAAAGAATCACAATGCCCTTTGAGCCCTCCTGTGGTTAGAGCTTGCATTACTGTCTTCTACAACCCTGCAGTCTCCCCAGTCCAAGGGAGCTTGACTTAACGTTTCCAAGTCTGTGGAGCAGTAATTCCACCTGACCCTTCCTTAGCAGCACTTCCATATGGGAATTATTAGCCTCTTGTGCCTTTCCCTTCAGTGTTACTATACTCCACAACCATCACCTGCTAATCCATTACTGCCTGAGCTGGTTTCTTTGAGAAGCAGGCCTTGAGACCACAGCTTCCTCCACAGCTCCATGAATCCTTGAGGTCCCATCGTTAGCTTCCCTCTGGTCCTGGTCTAGACAACTGCCCAATCAATCACAAGGAAACATGACAAGGAAACACTCTGACTGCTGGGCTATTTTTGTTTGCTTCTTGCCCTATTATCTCTAGGAAGAACCATCTGAGATCAGCAGTGAGAAGGGGTGAAGGATGTCCACCACTTTCTTGACACCTTTCTTGACACCTCTGAGGAGTGGCAAGTCTAGACAGTGGCTTTCTGCCCCATACCCTAGCCTCCTCCTTTCTGAGCCTACAACCTTCTTTTCTCCCTGCCAT
Organism: Fulmarus glacialis; assembly: GCF_000690835.1. NCBI lineage: Eukaryota > Metazoa > Chordata > Aves > Procellariiformes > Procellariidae > Fulmarus > Fulmarus glacialis. The sequence goes on along the minus strand of NW_009198541.1, from coordinate 9,930 downwards.
CGCCCCTTCTCCCTTTCCTGCCATTACTTGTCTCCTGTAATGTCCACTTTTCCTATCTGTTCTTTCATTTACTGAACATGACCCTGTCTGCACATTATAGAGAAAAAACTTCTGCAGATGAGATACCCATGCGATCAAGGAATCTAAGCCTACATTTTAATACACATGCACAAATGACTGCTCTTGTGAAGACTATCTTAATCTGCACATTTGGTGACTTCTGAGTACTTACTTTGGCAGCTCCTAGTTGTTTTGTTTTGTTTTTTAAATAAATTTGGTGAGGGGCTGAAAGGGCATTTTTCTTAAGAGATTTTACTTTGATTGCAGCTTGAAAGTTTTAGCACAAGGCATGATTTGCTGGGCTTACACATGGTATATCCAGCATAAAACTCATGCTCAAAAGCTGACCTCTGCAGCAAGACAAGGTTGGGTTTTTTTGTTTAGTTGGTCTATTTTTTTTTTAAACGTTTAGTTGTTTGGTTTTTTGTTGTTTTTTTTTTTTTTAAATGGACCACAGCTGTGTAATTCCCAATGCCCTCCTGTCAAATTTCGACTATGGACTGATGAAAGCCTGATTTATATTTCCGGTAACAAGTTCATTTCTTCCTCTCTGTATTTGAAAATAATCAAGATATTCTGGCTTAAAGAAAAGAAAAACTATATTCACCCAAAAGAAGAAGTCAAAAGTAGGAAATTTCAGCCCAAATAGTAAAAATTAGAGATTGCTGTCAGCAATTGAAAGAAGCTGTAGACTGAAACCCTTCTTATTTATTACATTTATTAACGGAAGGAAACAGTAAAGGAATATTATAACGTGTTAGCCTTGTGGCACAGCTAAGATCTTGAAAGCAGTCATTAGTTACAGGCAACTTAATTTTCTTTCATCAGCTCCACCTCAAACTGCAACTGAGTAGATAAGACTGTTACGGGTTTAGAACCCACCGCCGAGACAGGAAAACTTCACTGAGATCCTAGGGATATGGAAGGTAAGAGATAAAGAAACCACACCAAAAAAAGCTGTACCATGACCCAACACACCTTAGGTTAAACTGAACACTTCAGATCTTATCAAAGCTATCTCAGTGCACTAGAACACTACTTACATTTCAGATAGGGATCTTGCCTTGAAGAAAACAACTCAAAAACAGGAAGTTTGGGAATTTCTCTGGTGAGAAAAGCTGTATCAAGACAGGAGGTTCCCCTTGAAAGGCTATCAAAATTATCCCATCAATGGAAAGCTTAAGGATAATGGAGAAATTGAAGAAAATGATCCACAGCAGGCCTTCCACAGGTACGGAGATAAAGGCGTGCTCAACCCTAGAGAAAGTGTAATACACTTTTGGGAGATCTACTCCCATCAAAAAATGTCTTCTCATGAATAGGAATGTTGCTGGCATGCAACAGGACAGCGAGTACAAGCCTGAGCCTTGGCAGATCCCATGGAATCTGTTTTTAAGCCTCATCTGAATGGCCTCCAATAAGGCTATTCAAAATCCAGATATAGGTGCCATGTTTCACTTCAATCTCCAGTTTGTAGAGATACTGTGCATTTTTACAGCAAAGGCAAAGCTGGTCCCACCCACTAGCTACAGTTTGTGGCATCACAAAAACAAGATGTGTTCATTTGGATAAGCACGCTCCTTCTCAGAGAGGCCCAAAACCACAACATGAAGCTTGGGATACGGACAGCCAAAGCACTAAGCTGCAGTGCGTATCAAGCTGACATTAAGTGATCAGCCTGAGCCGACTGAATGGCTGATCTCTGCTGCAAGGGTAAAGCTCTGTTCACTCCTCCTCCATCTCTACTCCCAGCCAAACCCTTCCTGCCTCCTTCTGCTCCCCTTGTGCCAGCACCGGCTCTCATCTAACTGAGCCAGCCAATTCGCTTACTGACCTTGAGTCGAAAGAAGACAAACACAGAAAAAAAGCAGAGCTGAATCATTTCTGTGTCAGACCTGCACCAGTATCCCCAACTCCGAAAGGAAGGAGGGAGCCATCAGCACAGAAAGGATAGCCAGAGAGGTGCAAGATCTTTCCCCTTGTGTAACAACAAGCAGTTCGGTTGGCCTAATCGCCTTGTTCTACTTCACTTCCCTTACTTGCAGAAAATAGTAAATTCAGAAGTAACTTATACCAACACAAGATTGAGAGAGTTTGCAATACACCAGGGATGTTTCAAAGACCCATTCTAAATATATCCGAGGGACACTCACCATACCAATGACTTCCCTCAAGGCAAAATATTTTTCTGTCAGATCCCCCGCTTCACTCAGTGGAGCATCATAGTCGTAACTAGTGGGTTGTGGCATATAGGGCATATTAGCACCTAAGGGAGGAGAGGGGAAAAAAAAAAAAAATAGAAGCAGTGAAAGAGTTGTTTTTTCTCCAAAGGTATCAACTTTCAGAATCCTTTCCAATCACAGCCAGACTCTGCTACATTTTTAGATTCAATGTAGGCCTTGGTATTTGGCATAGAGAAACTATTTCTGACGGAGGACAACGTCCTTCTGAGCTCACACTGCTCTGTTTTACAGTCTTCAGAAATATTCTGAAGAGAAACAAATTTATCCATGTTTCAACTGTTTCAAAGGACTGAGCGAAGCAGAAGTACCTCTGCAAAGATAAATACCATGTGGGTTTAGTACAACATGCTGGAAATAAACAGAGAACAGCTAGCACAGTCATCTTTTGCCATGTGAAAGCAGGCATAGATTGTTCTTTCGCAGAATACCTTACTACCTAATTCATAAACAGCTTCCCTACATCATTAGTATAATTTAAATAATTTCTTACCATTCCAATAGGCAAAGTTAGTCCCACCTATAAACATGTACCTAAAGGAAAAAAAGCCATCCACTTAAAACAGGTTTTGCTGAATTGGGAAACACCCCCCCCCCCCAAATTAACCTCTACTGAACACATACTTACAAGTTAACGTTAGCACCACGTGCCAGGATTTCATTAAGTGTTTTAGCTATAGTTTGTGCGGGTACAACAGAATGACGGTGCCCCCAGTGATCCAACCATCCAGTGTAAAACTCAGAATTAACCTGAAAGGAGGCAAAAGAGGAAGGGAAAACATGAAGAGGGAACAAGAACAGAATTCAATGTGATTCAAGGTTACTAACTGTAAGAGGGAAGGAAAAAAGGCACCTTGACTCATTCGAGCCATTTTAAACTACTATAAATACAGCAAAGTATACACGAAGACAGTCCTTTTCAGCAGATTACTGGTTGAAGAAATTAAAGGATTGTTTCAATAATTTTATAGGGACACTTTGAAAATAATTGCTTAAGTACCAAAGAGCATGGATTTCCTTGGAACCCATCAACATGAACGTCTTTCAGATGCTTGGCATTCAAATGAACGATGGGACCAATACAATCTCTGCAGAATAGCATACGTAGATTAGATGTAATGAAAAAAAAAATTTTTCAAATACTCAAATTGTGTTCTCAACAATTTCATAGCACAGAGATAATCTTGTACCCTCAATGGGCCTTCTTTGTCAAAATGGCTTCCAGTGATCTCACATCCCATTATAGCTTGTGTAAAACCTCTAGGGTAGCTGAAAACAGGAAGCAACTTCTAACCTGCCCTTTTAATTTTGCTTTTAACTTCCACCCACACATGTACCTCACCAACTCATCTAATCATACTTACTGTTTCCACTGCTTTGTAAACATTTGTCTTAGCAAGGAAAAAAAAACTGAAACAGAATCAGTATCTTTTGAGACTAAAATAGTATTTACAGAACAGCAGTTAATGTGGATTTGACAAACGCACACAGAAGCTCCTCTATTCAGTTTTTCTGACTGACTTGGAAATTATGTTGTTGTAAACCTGTCCCTAAAATTGTCCAAAACATTGTTGTCAATCCTTTCTTATTAACCACTGCAAGATTAGGAATGATACAAGAAATTTAAGTGAAAAGACATACCAAAGGGCCCGTAGGTTCACTGCCCCTTTGAGCCAAGAATGCTGCTGTGACATTGCCACCTATAAGCAGATAGAAATAAAATTGAATTGTTACATCCATGACTTTCAGTCCTTCATTCTACTGAAATAGGTGCTTTATCTCCCTTTCGACATCTAGCAAAAATCCAGACAAGATAGTTACTTCAGAAAACACAGAAATGAATACCTTTGATTCCAGTGTTTAAGTTGCAGAATTTATTTAAAATATGTATGCATGCATGCATTCAAGTCTTTGCTTTTGAGATACAGCTTAAGAAAACCCGGCTTTTCTCAGGATTGACATCCTGGCACCAAAAAGTCAGATGTGTCAGAACTGCTACGTGGTCATTGGAACCTATAGGCCCGGGGTTGTGGTACCAAGACTGTGGGGAAGAACAGAAGCCAGGCAATCTCTGAAGAGGAGTTTCACTTCTGATCAATCCTAGTGGCTCAAGCCATACAGACTGGAAGTAACTACTTCCATGAGTAGCTCCCCATCTCACAAATGATACACATGAAGGAGTTCACAATTTCAATCTACTTGTAGGAAAACAGATTTCTGCTAAGCACACATCTTTGACTGTAGAGAGAATAATGTACAAAAGAGGCCACATATAAAAAAAATATGGAAAGATCTATCTTGGAGTTTGTTTCTTGTGCTTTAAGCCTATTTTGCCAAGTCCGTGCAGTATATGAACATTTACATCATTAACTCTCCTCCTCTATCAAAAGGGCACTTTCTGAACACACTATGGTTGCTTAGCCATTCTTCAGGCTTATATCACAGCAAATTGTGGCAGTGTGCACATTTCTGGTTATGATCTTCAGCAGTAATTTTTTTTCCAGTAACCACTGGCTTAAAAAGAAATTAACTATGAGGGCTGGATTCTGGGACAGACAGAGGACACAAGAAAACCCCAGCACCAAAAAAAAAAAATTAAAAAAAAAAAAAAATCAATGGAATAAACGGCAACTATTACTGCTAATTTTTAGGAAATACGCACTATGAGCAGTGTAAATTGTTTATTCATGATTTCATGATGCGAGGAAGTGATTATGACTCTCTAACTGGTACTTGTGGGTGATTCTTGTACGTTTAAGAGTACATCAAATATACATAAATGCCAGGGAGTTGGACTCGACAATCCTTATGGGTCCCTTCCAACTTGAGATATTTTATATTCTATGATTCTATTACCCCATTTAAACAAAGCCGTCAGGTTTGTCAAGCAGTTAAGTCAGTTTGTCCTGCCACAAAAACAGACACAACAGAATTTTTGGTAAAAAACCGCAGTCTCCAACCTGGGGCAAAGTCCACTGTTGCATAAAGACCCTGAAGAGCTCCACACCTCAAGTGAAACTGGCTTGCACCATCAGTTGTGAACAGCACCACCTCATCCCCAAGATGCTGGCGAAAGAGCTTCAGAAGGGAACGCAGATAGTCATAGTCACAAGCGAAGTAGCTTCCATACTCATTCTCGACCTGCACAGTAAAAGCAAGTCAGTAAAGCAGTAGCCAGTTTCAGTCTGCATGTGATACCAAAAAATCCAACCATCCTCTTCCTTTGATGGCAATGCTGAAAATGTGATTTTAACTCCAGACCTGAGGAGTAAGAGAAGACAACACATCTAGGCACTCATTCCTCTCACCTGTATCTTACAGTGGAGCAATCATTGTGTAGAGAGAAGTAATTTTCCTACAAAACCACCCTCCACATACAAATGTCTACCCCAGCTACTTTGCAACAGTGATCAAAACACAGTCTATTTAAAATGGAGAACTATGACCCACTTCCCAAGCAGAACAATAAAACCATAGAACAGGTTGTGACATGGTCAAAACTGCAGCAAAATTGGACCTCCAGAACAAAAACACTTACAAAGGGCTCACATGAACAGCAAAGCCCTGCAATAGACTCAATGGACTGAGGGGAGAAGGACAACCCTGCTACTACTGAGAAGTACACATCTTGCCCTTTTCCCAAGGGGATGGACTTTCAGGCTCCAGATGCAATGCCACACACACCTGAAAGTTATTTCTGAAAATCCTATTATAAGCATCTTATTTCTGCCAAGGAAAAATTTTGCCTAGTGCTTTTGCTCAATAGACATAATACATTGTTCAAGAACGATGACCTTGGGCATATTATAAGAAGGGTCTCCTATCCCATCCTGTGCCAACCAGGGAGTTTAAAAACAAAAAAATTAAAACAAAACTTTTGTTATGGTCAAATACTAAGAATATGGAACAATCACCACTGCACATCTAGAAGTTTAATAGAGAAGCTACTCACCATGAACACACAACATTGCGTCCTGAAACATCTACAGCTTAAGTCAGGTGCTAAGAACTAAAAAGCCTAAATTTTGAGGCCGTTTTTGTCACAAGTTTTAGGCTTACTCCATACTGCTTTTGCTTCTATCTGCAGGTATCCTTATTCCCCTTTTTCCTGTCAGAGGGTTTCAGGTAATGTATTGTGGCTGTATGTGAGAACTGGCATGAAACTCAGATCTAAAAAGCTCCACAAGCTTCCTCTATTGCTTTCTACAGTTGCGGGAAACAACTTTAATAGAGCAGACGAGTGCTCTCTGAATTCTGGAAACAGTGCATTTGGTTCTTTTGGATAAGGGATTTCATCAGAATCTTTCAGCTACCTGAAACTGTTAAGGAGTATCTGTGACATTACCACCCAACACCCATGGAGTGTCTGCAAGAGCAATATAAGCATCCATGCTGCTTGGGTTCATTTGATTTTCAGGAAGTTACCTGCACCATGATGATTGGACCTCCATTTTGATAGAGGTGAGGCCTCATCTTTGGCAAAAGGACACCCATCCATTTCTCTACTGCTGCCAGATAATCTGTGATACACAAAGTATAAATGTTTCACAACTTCTCTGTTTTTTTCTAGTTTTTGTTTTAAATTATATATGGGTAGTTTTTACCTAGTGTTCTAAATATGTGAAGTATAACAGAACAGCATTTAATGGACTGATGTGCTCTTATACTTGTTCACAAATGTCAGCTGCCAATACAGTTTACTAAAAAATAAAACATTTAAATACTGAAGAACTTTGAAAATCACCAGAGAGACTTCAATATGTCTCACACAGGTTGTCCTAATACATTTCAACAGGAAAACAAATTTGAATGTTGCTATGTGTACTACTGTTTTTAAATAGATAATTTATCCCACAATGAGCAGAAGTCAGATATGATATATATCTTCATCCCCTAATACGCACTCCAATAACCACCTTTACCTGCTGTCTCATCTCATCCCTCCATGTCTGGTCCATGACCAGGTAGCACATAAGAATGCTGTAACTAGTTCTGGAACTAATGCACACTGACCAGCCAGGAACGACCCCCACAATGAGTGGCCAGTTGGCTGTTGCAAAACTGAAAAATTCAAAGTTGAGAGCTACCCTTCTTTTCCTCAATGGTGACAATGATTTGTCTCTTGGCACCAATTTTCATGAAACCTGTTAATACCTTGGAAACTTTCCACCCTACTTTGTTCGTTCTACATACTTCTTGAATGCACACTTCTAATTAAAAGTACTGAATATTTTACTCACAAGATAATTCATATTTCAGCTTAAGTTATCTAGTAATGGCTTCAAACAGCAAGTTGCCTTGCTGCTAAAGTGTATTTTTGCTAGTCCTTTTTGACGCCTTTACCTGAATCAGAAGACCTGAGAACAATAGATTTCTTCTCCAACAGCCATGCAGGAAGACCTCCCTGGGAAAGGAAAGGGAATCACTTCAGTGACTATTTTTAGAAAGTGTAAGAATAATTTAGCCTTTTATCAAAACACATATTGAGACCTGAAGGTTGATCTTCTACAAGTAAGAAATAATTCCCAATGAAAAAACAAATACAAAGTAAGCTTGCGTTGTAAGAAGTTACGTAGGATGCATGGGCTTTAATACACTAAACCAAGAGGCTTGTCCAAGGATACAAGTATGTTTGTCTACTTTAAGATTGAAATACTTGCATTAGATTTACCCTAGAAATGAGATAACTGTTACAAAAGGCTGTACCATGTCCCATTCTGCACAGATGTAAGGTCCAGCTCTCAGGATAACCAGCAAACCAGTGTCATTAGCAAGCTGCAGGAAATACTCTAGATCTTTGTCACCCGAAAAGTCATACACGCCCAGCTGGGGTTCGTGGTAGTTCCATGGCACATACCTATGAAGACAGAAGATCACCTTCCATTAGGAAACTGAAACTAAACCAGAACTCCAAATAATAACTGTTTGCACTACACGCCCCAGAGATCTGTAATGCTGAACTGGTCTTCAGATCAGTAAAATACAAGAATAACTCTAAGGCCTTTCTTCTGTGAGGTACTTCATATGGCAGAATATGTTAGAATCAATACTGAAAAAAGGCTTAGTACTTTGCAGTATGTCTGCAGGAGTCCATATCAATGCAAGAACAGATTTTGGTAGTGCCATTTTAAAACCATGATGTCTGTTCCAAAATTTAAGTAGTCAACAGTTTTGATGTCAGCAAGTCAGCTGCCAGTTGTATAGTGGTGGGAGGTTTGTGAAGAGATGAATACTGTAAACCACTTACAAAGGAGGTGGTCAGGAACAAGTTCGCCCAAAACAGCGCATGACCCCTTGCGAATGGATCACCCAGCTTGCACAGGAAACACCAACTAGGCTGACAGGTCCATGCTGCTGCCACTACAAAGAACTTAAAAATGTCTAAGCCTCAAATGATATTGCATCTAGGTCCCGAAAGTTTTCACTGAGTAGGAGCAACGCAGGTTCTGGAAAACCAGCATGGGAAGAACGGTCAAGTTAGAGGATGCTAAGGTGCCCAGGAGCCTGGACAAAGTAAAACTTCATTTCAACCAAGTAATAAAGCTGCGAAACAAGCAGATAACCATTTGAGAGAACACCTGTCTGCTACTTCCAGGACTTAAGAAACTACAACCTCACCACAGAACATCTCACAGAAGATAAAAAAATACACTTGGTTGCAAGACAACAAAGAAACATGTTATCTACCAACTATTATGCGTAGCGTTGTAGCTTACGGCCCATGCCTGACAACCATGAGAGTTTTGCCTTAGGATAGTACTAAGTGGCAGTCGTAGCATAGACAGACATTAAAATTAGGGATGAGTACAGCCTGAGCACGGATTCAAGAGAATGGGAAAACTCCCATTCTCCACGCATTTACTTTTTTGCACATAGGTTTGTAATCCCTCTAAGAGAACTGTTGCCACTGTTCCATAGAGAACTAATTTGAGAAACCAAAACCGAGGTTAGTCAAGCAAAGATCCTCTCAGACAACACTTTTCTTACTGTCTGGGTTTGTTTATATGTTCCAGAGTTAATTTTGTATTTTTAAAGAGAGTGCAGAAAACACTGTTTCAATAAGCAAGAAAAACAGGAACCCTCCCATGAGCACAGTACTGAAATGGCCACACTCATACATACATGCACACGAACATCAAATACAAAACCTATAATCTTTCAACAACATTAGTTAATATTATAGCCTCACACATGCCAAAATCTTAAGCCTCTCTTTGAAAGGATAAAGCTTAAAATTTGTATGCCGGGATGGAGTCAAAGCAACACACTCAGGCATCAAAATGCAGATTTTCCCCTCTATGTAGTATATTATATTTCTTTGTCAACCTTCTCTAATTGTTTCTGAAGCACACGATTAACTCACTTGTAGAACAAACTAAATGTGCATTTAATTCATCTATGAACCATGTGAAAATACATTCAACATTACTTTAGTTTTGTGCACTTTGTCTAAATTTCAAGCAGAGGAGCAAGCTGATTGCTGACATTTGTAGATAAAGTAGTGCTTGCTTTCCCTGTTCCATATACCATTATCCAGGTTCTCACTGCAGAATAATTTTAGTTGCTCTAAGCCGTAACCGCTATGTTATTTTTAAAACTATTGCTTAGAAATACAGAATTCTTTTAAGTT
>NW_009198540.1:0-27045 GCF_000690835.1 Fulmarus glacialis | reverse complement strand
GCCTCTGGTAGAATATTTCATCTGCCTCCAATTAGGTTTTTTTCATCTACCTCTCCATTAATTTTACTGTTTGTTATCTCAGTAGTATCCTTGCATTCTTTTTCTCCTTTTGAGTCTGCAAATCTACCTTATTACTATCACTGTAAAACTGCATATATATGACAGATCAGATGTTCAGCTACCCTGCTCTGAGCCTGTCAGCATTGTTCTGCGTATTTCACAGTTAATACCCTGTGTTTTTCCTACTCTGCGCAAACATACAGAAAACATAAAGAAATAGTTTGTAACCTACAAAATACATAGCCAAAGGGGAAAAAACAGGTAAAACCAGGGATGTGAAAAATGGGCACAGAAAGTTGAAACAGCTGACTCTGAACCTTGGCTGCCTCACTTGAGGTCCACCCCTGCAACCACTGAACCAGTGACTATGATTCCCCTGGGGCTAACCTCTGATAATCCATTATATACAGATTTTTTGCTGTGTATGGGAATGTCTACCCACAAACAAACCTAGCCATCTACTCACACTGCTTCCCATTCAGCAGTCAGAGCAGGCCTTTATTTTTCTTTGCTTTCTTGTTCCTCTGTCTCTGGTCTTCTCTAGGCAGAAATTCTCCATCAGTCGTGAAGGACTGTAGCCCTCATCCAGACTTTGTTTCAACCCTTTGCTCTTTACTCAGTTTGTGAATAGAAAATCAAATTTATGTCCCCTTGTTATTTAATTCTGCAATTACATTGCTTTGGTTTGCAAGCCACTTTGGGCTATGGATTTCAGGAGAGGTGGCATACAAAATAAACGTCTATTGACTTGGCAAGGCTAAGGATGTCTCATTGATTCCAATGTTCTCTGTATTATTCTCTGTCCATTACATGCTCAATATCCCCTAGGTTTTTATTCTTTTTTTTTTGATTGCTGCTGCATGTTGAATACATGTCTTCATTGAGCTGTCCACAATAATGCCTTTATCTTTTTCCTTGCAGATTACAAATAATTCGGAGCCCATAAATGTTTACAAGTAGTTTTAAACTGTTTCCTGCAAACTACGTGTCTAGGCTGAGTTTCACCTAGTGTGCTACTGTCCAATTACCTAGTTTGGTTTAGTCCATTTGGAGCTCCTTACAATCTCCTGTCTTGGCTAGGCTGACTTATTTTTGTTCCAGCATGTTTTATCCCTTCCCGTTTCCTTTCTGCAGGTTAATGAATGTTTATTTTTTATTACACTTCTGTGATGAGTTGCAGTGTGATATATGGCTGTTTCTTTGAAAGGGAAATGAGACAGCTACCTATTGAGAATGACCCCAGTCTTGGGTTATAATCTTTGGACAATGCTATTTGCTGATCTCCGGGGAATGGGTTTATTGACTTTTTCTAATGGCATTTTAAATTGTAATTATTTACAAGCATAAGAACACATGGTTTTTCGTGATCTGCATTTATCTGAGGATCTAACAGCCCCTTATTATTGTGAATGTAGTCTGACAAAGCCCCTGCATTACTGGAATAAAGGTTTTCTCCCCCATTTTATGGATAGAAATCAAAATTACTTGGGAAAAAAGATCATAAAAGATAACAGGAAAAGGTCTACCCAGCCCAGTCCCTTATAGGAATGGGACAGAAAAGCAGTAACGCTTTTAGGATACTTTTCCAGTCTTCAGCAACTTGGTTTCCCAGGGATTTCCACAGGCGGAGTCGGAATGTTTGCATTTACTACTCCTCCATGGCAAACAGGCATTTAACCCAGGATAAAGAAAACTCTGGTAAAAATGGTGGAAGTTTTCTGAGCGATTCCTGCTCTGGTTGCTGCTCCTGCTGGTAAGTTTTTCTGGGTGGTTTCTCCAGAGGTAGGAAAATTGTTCTCAGGCAGGTCCAGACCTGTGGACATATCTGTGTATCCTCAACACAGTAGCATCATCATCATGCCCTTGGCTCCAGGAAAGCTGCCCCTGCTTTGGTAGGCACTCCCGTGGCTGGGTTGTTGGTTGTCCATATTTTTACATCAGCCAGGGAGGAAATAGTATGGCTTTAACCACTGGGGAGACCTTTCCCTGAGACTTCTCCAAATCTGCACAGCAAGCCAAGGACAGTGCTGGTGGAAGCAACTTTTCTGCCTTGAACTGTAGACTCTACCCTTGCTCCTATATGCTCCTTTTTTCCTCTCTTGCTGGCTAATCTCTGTTCCTAATCTTATCTTTAATTGGCATTGCTGCTATTTCTCTTGCCAGAGACTCTCAAGGGGTTTATTCTTTAGCATATCTAAGTTTCCAAAGTCTAATGGGGCCTTCCATTGCTCTCTTCTCAGCTGGCTCCTCTTTGAACCCAACAGACCATAGGATTGCAGGATAATTTAGACCTTACAGGAGTCTCCAGTCCAAACTCAGCTCAGAGAAAGGCCAGACGTGAGATCAGATCAGGTTGCTCAGGGCTTTATCCAGTTTAGTCTTGAAAATGTCCCAAAGGGAGACTACACAAGTTATCTGGGTAATCTGCTCCAATACCTGACTGTCCTCATGGGGAAAAAGTTTTTCCTGCTACCCAGTTTGAACCTTTCTTGTTCCAATTTGTGCCTGGTGTCCCTCATCCTCCCACCATGCATAGCTGTGAAGAGCTTGGTCATCTTCTTGATGACCTCCTCATAGGTGCTGGCAGGCTGTTATCAGATCCACCTGAAGCCACCTCTTCTTCGGGCTGGACAAATCTAGTGCTCCATCTCCTAACAATTTTTTTCCTAAATTTTTCAATGTCTTTCCTGTACCGGGGGGCTCAAAAGGACAGTGTCTAGATGTGGTCCAGCAAGTGCTGAGCAGGAGGATAATCCCTTCCCTCAAGCTCCTGGCTGCGCTCCCTCCAGCACAGCCCAGGATGCCGCTAGCTGCCTTTGCCAGGGCACACTTCTGATGCACGGGCAGCGTGCTGTCTGCTAGGACCCTCCAGAGACCCTTCACAATAAAGCCAGTCAGCCCCAGCCTGATCTGGGTAGAATACAACCCATTAACCACTCTCCTCTGTGACCAACCCTCCAACCAATTTTTACCCACCTGGTTGTCCACCCATCCAGACCATAGCGTCCGAACTCAGACACAAGAATGTCGTTGGAGACATTGTCAAAAAACTTGCTAAAGTTGACAAAAGTGATGTCCACTGATCTCCCCTTGTTCACAAATCCAGTTATTTTATCATAGAAAGCAATTGGTTTGATCAGGAATTGTTTACCTTCAGTAAATCCAAGATGACTCAGTTTAAGGGGCTCCTTGCTGTGCTCTTCCCAATGAGTGGGATGGGACCTGTTCAGGCCCAGAGTCTCAGAAACATTCTCAGAATCTAATTGCTTTATCACTCTTTATTCTTTGACCTTTAGGGGGTTTTGTGTGTTTCATTTTTCTCACTTGAGAAAGTGCATTTCTCTCTTTGGCAACAGTTCATCCTCCTCCCTCATGAACAGTGAAGCATTTAATTTTTCTGTAATGCCTACCTCTTCTGGCATCTGGTCTCTCCTGTCTCTGGGAGACGCTAATGATTCCTTTGTTGACCTCTTCTTCCTTATATATTTTTAAAAAAAGCTCTATTATTTACCTCAAGTTCTTGTGTAGTCTTCATTTCACCCTTTCCGCAGCTTTTCCTGTGGGATTTTTTTGTTACAGCCATCACCCCATACTGCAAGATTTCTCTGTCTTCCTTAGTACAGTACCTGCTGGGTTTTATGACTTATATTCTTATCTTTGATTACTTTTTGTTAAATCTGAATTCGCTGCACTTCATCTAGCAAAAGCACAAGCACATTTGACTTTTTTATTATTTTTGGTATCACTCTTTTTTTTTTCCTTTTCTAAGTTATTTTCTAATATTGCTGTTCTCTAAAATGCTGACTACTGGAAGCCTGATACCTGTATTAGGAAACCTGCAAATACACAAGACTCCATTTTCTTTTTAATCCTGCTCCTCTCTCCTGTTTGGGGAATATAGGAGCAACCCAGGAGTCCTTCTGCCACGTGGGCTGCATTGACAACCTCCCTGCTGTGCGGCACTGCTATCTATTTTACATGCATGTGATATCCCAGTTACCAAAAGGCATGGGTGTGGTATGCTATCTGCTCAATGTCTTTCTCGCATAAAAGCCCTTTGAGAAGGATAGAATCATTTAATCCATTTCATAATCAAAGGTCTGAGGAAGAGAAGGCTAAATAACATATCTAGGCCATGGGAGACACAGAATCGTAGAACTGTACTGACTGGCTCCTTTGGGGGTTGCACAGTGTCCCTGAATCCACTGGATTCTTCCCATAACAAAATCTTAGATAATATACAATTAAGTACCTAAATGTACTTGCCAGAACTGAGCAACTGGCAAAACAAAGGCTGGGGGTCACTCCCGGATTGTAGATGTCCAGAAGGGCTGGTGTGCATTTTTAAAAAGGGTGGGAGTAGTCTTGTTTTCTTGAGTTTTACATGGGATTTACAAGTATAAAGCGCAATGTTCTTCCTAGGGAAGAATCACAGACAGATTTGCTCTTGAGTTTGTTTGTTGTTTGGTGTTTTTTTTAAAGAAATCCCTGGTATGCTTTTCACTTCCTTAGTAGTTGCACTTACATTATTTAGGGTCTCAGCTCTGTGTGATGTTTATTTCAGCCAGGACTTTCATTCTTAGAAGTTCTGGTTGCAGTGTAGAAGGCTGCTCCTTTGCTTCAGCACAGAATTTTTCCCTATCTGAATATTTCAAAACATTTGATAAATCTCCCTATAATTAACTCATGGACTATTTTACTGAATACCTGTGGATTGGTAGGTCTTTTTTAAAAAAGATCAGGATAATTGGGCAAAGAGTGTTAAAAAAAAAAAGTAACTAGTCATAAATTAGAGACACAGCTGTAACCTGCTTCCTCTCCTAGTCCAATCAGAAACCCATCCTGCTGTTGGAGACCTTGTTTCCTTCTTGTTCTCTTTCAAGGGCCTTTTTTTTTTTTTTTCCCCCAGTTTGGTTTTCACTAGGGAAGAAGAGGGATTAAAAAATAAGCCACAATAGCTTTAAGTATTCCCAACTGTTACTCTATTATGCATCTTCATACTTTTTGCAAACAGATACATGCATGTAATATGTATAATACATACATATAATATTTACAGAGATGCAGTTTTCTAAAAGCAGGCTGATGATGTTAGCCTCAGCTCCGTACCTCTGTAGACAATTACTTGACATGATTTCTGGACATGCCAAGTGTCAGTACCTCCTTTCACTACTTGGAAGAGCTCATTGCTTGAAAGAAGCGCAGTTGCTGCCGTTACCCACATGGCCCATCCTAACTAGGGGAGAAAATCTGAGGATTCAAGGAACTGCTGGAGGCCCCCCTTGAAACCTTACAGCAAAATAGGAGATGGCACCTGGCCAGACCGGCAGCCCCCTGATCTAGCCATCTAGCTTGTGTTTAGGGATTGCTTATACATGCCTTTCTTATTTCATAAAGGAAGGCATTAATAATTCCTGGCGGGGGACAAGTATTTCCCCCTCCAGCTTTTTACCACCCATGAAGATCACAGAATAAACCTCCAGTGAAGGACATTGTCTGACACTCAAAGAGTGGAGATTTTTGTCTGTGGCTCTACAGCAGTCAATGGGCAGCTGTGAGAAGATGCCCAAGCCTGGAACTTCTCATGCCTGCCCACGCTGTGACTCTGGCTGCCCCACTGTGCGTTGCTTGCAGTGTAGTTTGGCTGGCCGTACGAGGCGACATAACAACCTTGTAGGTATGTGTCCACCCAGGGGCTGAAGGACTGCATGTGCTGGTGATCCCTGCCGGCAGAGCGGCTGTTGCAGGGGCCACACGGCCGATGAGCTCAGTCTCCCAGGTGGGTGGCCTCTCCAGCAGCATGCGGTAGGCAGGATGGATGTCGCCTTCCTCACCCCAGCTGCAGGCATTTTTGCTTCCAAACTCATGCTGGTGTGGGATTTCTGAGAGTAGCCCGTCTCCTGCCTCTAACCAGGTGTACTGGTTGAGCAATGCAAATGGGTGTTGGTGGATTTCAGGGGGGGAGTTATCCTGTCCCCCCCAGCCCACACTGGGCAGAGACATCCCTTGCACATACCTAGCATGCATGTTACAAGATGCTGAACAAAACTCAGAACTTACCCTTATCCTACCACTATGGCCAAGAAGCCTTTGGCCAAAAGCTTTGGAAGCTGTAGTCTGTTGCTGCATTGTACCTAACATAACTGTTACTCTATCCTGTACTTCTTTACCTTATAACCCTTAACTCTTTTCATATGAACGATCATTGTGAATACCAACTCACTAAACATTGTTTTAATTTCTGAAGCAGAACAAAAAGGGTGAATAGTGAGCTTGAAATGATTCACTTAAGTTTCCAATGTGAAGCAGAAATCCCAAGTGCTCATGGTGTTGAGGCTGCCTGTGGGGAAAGAAAAATAAAACGTGTTTTGTTGTTCATGGATTCAAAATGAAGATGTTGCTCACCAACACAGTAGGAAAATCATCAGACAACTCTTTTGAAACTGTTTGGTGACCTTTCTAGCCTGTCAAAAGTTAGTAAAGACATTTTAAAACAAAAAAATTATCAAATGTTTTAAGATGAGAATTGGTATGAAAACTAAAAGGGCATTTTTTCACCATCAGAATGAATTTCTTGGCATGAGAAAAGAATTAATAAAATGAATTTAGCCCATCAAATGTGATGCATGCACTTAAACTGACAAGACAGGAAAGGATAGACTCCCACCAGTCACACTGTTTGCATCTTGCAGGAGATGTTTTATACATACTGGCTACACCACTTCTTTTCCCTTGGTGTGTGCTCTATTCATGAAATTATATGTGTCATTTTGGTTTACATAAAGATATTTTATTGTAACAGAAACACAGACCCACTCTGCAGCCTGTGGTTCTCTCTATGAAATTTTAGATCATTAGTTTCAATGTTTTAGAGCTTCAGGCACTGCTTTGCAGTGATGGTCTAGTGAGCTATGTTAACCATCACAGTTAAAACATGTAAGACTGCTTTAAAAATGTAGTATTTGTGAGAAATAAAGCAGTCATTCAAATCTGTTGGGATAATTTGCCAGCATAGCTACAATATCTTCTCATCTGCTCTCTGCTTCCATTATTGATCGTAATGTGGAAAATGTATTCAATGGAAATTACTCACACTGGGTGACTGTAATTTCATAAAGGAAGGTCACAGAATAAATGAAAATTAGTTTTATATGATTTTGCTTTGTAATTTGAGACAGATCCTTAACTGGTGTAAAATGGCAAGATTTGCTGCGATCAAGAGCGGTAAACATTTACTCTGGCTGAGCAGCTCTGGAGTATGAGGCTCAATCAGAAATGTGACACTTTTAAGTCAATTGATCTGAAATTTCCTGTTGACCAGATTTATTCAGCTATCTTTAAAAATAATGCTTTTTTCAAGATCAGTTATGTTTCATTTTAGGAAGAAATTTTAGGTTTTGGTTTAGGAAGAAATCCCATCCTTACTGAAGTCAATGGAGAAAAAGACATCCTGCTGTCTTCACTGGAGCATATGCAGAATTAGTGCCTTCATATGCTGCTAACAAAAATGAAGGGAATGGAGGGAGAAAAACAGTAAGTGGCTACTCTACATTTCTTAAGTCAGAAAATAACTGTGTTGGACTTAGTATTTGTGCTTGCATAACATGTAGGTGTCCTGATCTCATTCACACTGAACACTTGACGCCTACAGAATATAAAGGGGAGTTTTACTAGCCTCAAAAGCCAAGGGCTTACACTTTGGTAGTATATCATGAAACTTCAGGGAAGAGCAAAGAACTATATCTACTGAGGATGAGGTGTTTTTAAAAGAAGACTGGACAAGTGGCCAAAAAGATATAAAGAAATGCTGCATCCAAGTATGACTGCTGCATGCTTGGGGACTTGAATGAAAGGCAAAAAGCAAGAGAGAGATAATCAGTAGTCAAGTCTGTCTGCGTTTAGCACCAGTGCGTGCAGCCATTGCAAGGTCTCATGCACTACGCAAGCTATATGAGTACTCATACAAACACTTGCTCAAGCTCCTTGTGATGGGATGAATTTTAATCTTTTGAAAGAGTTTATGCACTCTGAAAAACAGTATTTTTTTTGCTAATATATACTAGATTGCTTTTTGGAGTCCTGATTTCTAGAATTGCACAATCATTTTTCTAAGATGGCCCTGCAGATGGACTTGGCCATAAATCTGTGCATGGGATGTGCAAGGATGTCACGTAAACCTTGCAGCCTGGGAAGCTGTGGTTATTCTACTGAGGGGAACTGCAGCTGCTGATATCTGTGAGTCAAATAAACCTCTGCCTTATTATCGCATTGCTATTTAAAAATATGGAACAAACATCTCTCTTCGAATAATAACAACAGAAAAGTTGATTGTTCCATGCCTTGGGGGCACGAGTTTCTGAGGTCAGTAGGGACAGCAAAAAAACATTGAAATGAAATGAAAAAAAAGAAAATGTTGGAGGTTTGTGGATCTCTCTGAAAAATAACTCAGCTTCAGTTTCATTCCAGTGGGGCATGGGGATCTGGAAAATATTCTTGATCTACCAGACATTTGCAGAGTTAGTGCTCCTTAAAAAAAGAAATGTTTTCATATGATTCCTAATTATATTCTTTTCTAATGAATGGAGACAATTTCAGATGATTTGTGGCAGGGGATAGACAGAAATGATGAAAAATCAAATGGGAACAATGTATGCTGATGACTTTCCTTGAGTCTCTGTAGGGTTATTATTATTGCCTTTTACCAGACATAGCGAGGAAAGTGTATCAGTGAATTGGTAAAAGGTCGTTCTACATTTCTTTCTCATTTCCCTAAGAATACAAAGATTAGTCTCTATTTAATTCCCTTCTCTCTAAAGTAGATCCATTAGCAAGTCAAGAATCAAGCTATCGTGATAGACATCCTCAGCGCTGTCACACACTGACGCTTTCCTTCCCCTCCACCCCGGTCTATAGAGAGCTGGTGGCATCCAGCACTGGCTCTTCTCCCACACATAAAGCCTAGTAGAGCCCAGGACTAGTCCACACTGTTGTTCCTATGTGGAACATCTTTCCTTCCAGCATCTCACAGGACAAGTCTCACTAATATTGAGGTATTAATGTCTGAAGAACACGAGGCCATCAGATACATGTGACAGGAGGGACCAGCTACTCCAGCCTCCTGCTCAAAGCAGGGCTAATGTACTCCAGGTTGCTCAGACCTTGTCCAGGCTGGTTTTGAATACCTCCAAAGACAGAGGTGGCACGGCCTCTCTGGACCCCTGCTCCCTCTGTGAAGTCTTTCCTTGTGCCGGACTGGAGTTTCCCTTGCTGTAACCTGTGATCATTGCCTTGTCCTTTTGCTGCGACCCTGAGCAGAGGGACTCTGGGCACCATCCTGGGGCTGGCAATGAGCATGGGAGGCAGTACAGTGGGCCAGCTCTGACAGTACTTCTGGAAGTGTCCCATCCTTCTTCTTTTAAAAGAAGGTGCCAGGAGCCCTCCATTGATGAGAGCTACTGCTTTAGGCATCTGCTTCATGCTACTCATTACAGATTGGCTCCAGCAATGAAGTAAGACTTCAAAGTAAGCTAAGAAAGAGTATTACTCTTTTTAGTAAGAGTCAAAACTGTAGTAATTTTCACTTGCATCACCTTTAACAAAGCAGTAGTCATACCCAGTTCTTTCACCTTCTCACCTTCAATGGTGCCCTGCAGTATCAAGGTCCGCTTGTCAGGAATAAATTTTCTCTTGTATTTTATTTGGTTCAGTATTTAATTTCAGTGCTATTCCCTTCCTACCACCTCCATTCCTGCCTCCAGCTTGTGCCTTGAGACAGGAAGAGTACAAATGTCCCTTCTGCCTTCTCTAAGGTCTTCACTTCACATCCCAGAAAGGAACTGGCCCTAGTGGTCCCCCCTCCAGCTGATCTGCACTATGGGGCTCAGCAGTAGCTCTACAAACATCTCTCACAGCACTGCTGCACAAATGGGATCTTCCAAGAGGGCAGAGCCAACACCTGGAGGTCAGAAACCACTGCAGCCATCCTAAGCCAACTGATTCCTATTCATGAACTGGGACTTTCAGGTAAATAACTCCAATCATTGCAATTTCTTCTCCTAGGAGAATGTTTCCAAAACTTTTATTGTGTCTATTGACTTGCCTTGCTTTCCTGTAGCCCTGCGGCTCTGCAATATTCTCTCTGAAACAAGCGGACCCGTAATTCACCTAGTGTTTATTTGACAACCTTTGTGTAGTCAGGGTAAGGGAAGACAATGCTGGGGAGGCACGTTTCGCTGTGATCCCAGTATGTTTTGTCTCTTCTGCCTGAGTTGATGTGGTCATGTAGTTGGCACAGACTGAAAATGTCCTGTGGCTGTAATGTTCAGCATTTTAGCTTCTGACTGTTTGCTGAGCCTGACTCATGAACAAGTTTAACAATCAAGTCAGGGTGAATATTTTGTCAATGTGACATTTTTAGAATAATAAATAGACCAGTAATTTATTTAAAAGATGTTCTCATTTCATAAATATTTCCATAAAAACGTGAGGAAGCTTAATTATATGGCAACTCTTCACCCCATTGTGGAGGACCAGAATTATAACTAGCTTCACTTTCACTGCTCAGCAGCTCTGTGATCATACCTCTAATTGCTCAGAAGCAGAACCTGCTCTCCTTTAAATGATTGTTAAATGATTCAGGAATCATATTTATCTGGAGCAGTTGTTCCACTGATCTTCACAAAAACCCATAATGGGAAAAGCATTGCTCATTTTGTAAATGGCAGTTCTTAAATCTCTTGTATTTCTTCCTTTCACCAAATGTGCATCTTCTATAATATAGCATTGGGTCTTTTTTTTTTTTTTTTCTGTAAAGAAAATAATGCTCATTACCGCTTGATTAGATAAGTAGTTAGTGAGAGATACAGTTGCCTGCACAGCCTGGAAGAGCTGTTAGAAAAGGTTTTAGCAATTGAAGCTCACGGGAATATACAGCTTAAACTTTTCAGAATGAGACTGGGCATCCAATCAATATTTAAGCCTATTTCATGACCTTTTCTCCCTGTGATTTTCACTTGCTGCTCAACTAACCAAGAGCCTGTGATATGACCCTTTCTATTTTAGTATGTCTTTTTTTGCAAAGATTGATAGGGGAATTCTTAAAGCTGAAAATCATTAGAACTATTTCACCTCACAATTTCTTTGTTAGACTACAAACAGAATTATAGATGGGTACAGGAATCTGGAGTCTGAATACTTCATATTGACAACAAGCCAGGCTTCACTCCCAGCTACACCAGTGCAAATCAGGAGAATTTTTTTAAAAATCAGTGTAGTTACTTTAGTTTTTAGCTGGTATAACTCTTAAGAAGGTTATTTTCATGAAGAAAGTTCTTACAAACCCAAAAATGGTACATATATAAATTGCTATTCTTTCTATTTATCAGTTTACAGTGTTGTTTTCCACTGAATAATCCTTTGCTGGTGGAATTTAGGGATTCAGATAGACATTTGGTAGCTCAACAAAGGGAAAATGTAAAATACAATGAAGACTCCCTCTAATTTCCTTTAATCTCATGCTGAGTTACTACCAGCATGACCCTGAGAGAAGTATTACTTCCTGAATACATAGCCTTGATGAACAATAAATTTTTCTTTCATGACAGGTTTATTTCTTTGTTGAGGAATTGCTTGAGAGCTATTTCATTGTATATAGTGAAGGTGTAATTGGGCTACAGCAGGCTTATTCCTTTAATAGGTTAGGCAATAATTTCATGTCACCTTTTAGTACACAGGGCTTTCATTCTGTAAAACTGATTGATTACTTTATCAGGAATCATTTGCCGGCATTTGTATAAAGCAGAGTCTTGCAGAGGGAAGAAGTATACCGCTTTACTCCTTTGCCAAGAGGGCAGGATCTCTGTGAGATGAGATGACAGCAAAGCAGGCTGTGCTGCACAGAGAGGTCTGCAGGGGAGTTCAGAGCAAATTATCCAGTCTCCCCCTCTGTTCAAGCCAGAACCAATTAAACCATTTGCCTTCCCTGCTCATCCTTTGTGGCCTGAATCTGCAGCCATGCAAACATCTCTCTTACACCTCTTTCCACCGACGCTGGGGAAACCAATGTTGATGCCCACAGAGGCGAAGGCGTACTTTTGGAAACTGCACCCCACCGTGACTGAGTGGTGCCTCCCCATCCATGAAAAAGAAATTGTCCCTAAGTTCTGAAAAATATTTATCATTGGCTTTTCAAAAGCACCTGCTGTTGTTCTGACAATCATCTAAATTGGATTGTGCTGAGGAAAAGCTGACCTTCTCCCTTCTCCAGTAAGGTCTTCTATTGGAATTCGATAAATAAAATCAGTCAAAAACCACTTAAAATTCCTCTTAGAATATTTCCTTAGATAGAAGCCAGAGTGAGGAATATTAGGCTAAATTCTCTCTTGACATAAATCCATTGAATCTAAATTAATCTACCTCTTGAAGCAACCTGATTGTAGTATCAGGTGAAGTGTCCTTCTGGCATGGCACCCAGGACCTAAACTAAGTTACATCAGCAGAGAATTTGTTTTGCTATCACTGCAGTCAGAGCACCGGCTCTGATTATAGTACCATGCTAATAAATCTTTCTCTCAATATTGCATAATGAAGATTCAGCAACAAAATCTTACTTGGGTTTCCTTACAATTTTCATTTACAAAATTGATCCCGACAGAATACGGGAAGATTTTCTTTCAGAACCAAGAAGGATGTTTCTGTGAAGTTTTGAAGAAAATCTATTAAGCTATGTTTGAATCTCAAGTAATTAAATATTTAGGCTGACTTGCTCTTTTGATATTTGTTATAATGGCTTTTGTCTCTCGCTTAAAAACGTGTTGCATTGTTGCCCTCAGTGCAGAATTTCCAGCAAGCTACAGCTTTTTGGAAAGCAGAGTGCTAGTTATGTGTGAAGAAGCAGTCATCAAATGAAAACACTGAAGTAATAATATCTGCTTGGATATTTTTGCCTAATGTTGTTATGAGGAGCCCAAAGCACAGCCTGCAGTAGTGAGGGTTCCCGGACATTATCAAACCTAAATTCCCCTGGATGAAGCAAGACAGACTCTTGCCTCGGTATTGTCTCTCTCTTGTCTCTGTATTTGTCTATGATGTAAGGTCTTCTTATTGAGGTACAGTTTTCATGCACATTAGTCACCCTGAGCAGTCTACACAAAGTTGATCCTGATCTGCACTGTGCCATTGCTTGCCAGCAAGCTTCACTGCTAATCTACCATAAAGGATGCTTCATTTGCTGCCAGGTGGGTTGCACAGAGGGGCTGTGTTGTCCCACTTTTCTTGCCCCCGTCCAGAAAATTGCAATCATGCTTTAAAATGGGCAAGTGGAAAAAAGCAACCTCACATACCATGCACACATTCTGCCTCATTTAGCACCTACGTGAAAAAAAAAAAAAAAAGTTAATAGAGCTGCCAAACCAATTACATTAGATTAAATTAGATTAGTGAGCCAAAAAATTAAGACATCATGGCAGACAGGTCTAGGAATGCTGTGGCAAAAGGGAGTATGGGATACTCGGCTCTAGAAGAAATGAATTTACCCAGTGAGCTACCACTGAAATAAAAATATTTTAAAAATGTCAGATGGAACTAAAACATTTTAGACATATGGTGCATTAACCAAATGTTTAAACATTTGCCTTTAGCTGCATAAATGTAAAACTGATGGAATGTGTTTAGCAAGGGATACACATTATCTTTAACTGCATTAAACTGCACATGTTCATTGTAATGCAGGCCAGTTATAAATGCAGTACGGACCACATCTCTCTAATCTCATCTGTTGATGATATCTACACTTTTCTATTGCTTTGAAAATTGTTGGTCATCTCTGTCTCGGGTATTATTTCTGCTGACTGAAAAGATGAACATTGAACATTAGTAATCAACACTCCCCCAACACCCAAACCAAGAAATACTTTGATTTCTCTGATTAGGGTACTGGGCTGGGTGTCAGAAGGAGCTTTTGCTACATGTACTATAAATGATCTTGGGAAATCACTGCAATTCTCTGGGTTTAGGAAGTTTGCCAGATTGCAGAGATAGCTGTCTGATAAATCAGAAGAAACCTCCTCTGTCAGTCCCTATCTGGTTTATATAGATGCACTGGGAGTCGTAGGGAGCTTGGACAATTCAAACAATAACTGCAGAAAATATACACTTGGTGGGGGTTGTCAGGTGGATAGCCATCCCTCCCACGATGTATAAAACTTCTGGGGTGTTCATAAATATCCACCAATTGTCTGAATAGGAAACAATGTGACAGAAAACCAAGCTCCCTATCGTTATGAGTAAATCTGTGAAGAAAAGAGACATCTTTTTCTGTTGTACAACAGTTATAGTCTTTCTAAAAATTATATTCTTTAAAAAGTGCCAAACCAAACAGCTTTCTGGATTTTGAAAGTAGATGTCTTGACAATCCTTTCTTTAATTGACCATGAAGTCTTCTCAGCGAAGCAACTGAGAACTCTACAAATTGCATGGCTTGAGATGATGTTTAGGCCTGGTTAGGATTCCTACACCCTATTATTGAAAGCTTCAGACAGGCACACATATCTTCAGACAGGCACACAGGGGCTGATAAGTCAAAGGGGAAAACATGTAATTGCTGAGATACCAGTTAGAAAGCAAGTGAACTGACTGCAAAGAGGGAAGGAGAGCGTCTGAGTTAACCTGTGGCTAAATAGTGGCTGCGGTATCTCGAAACCATCTGCAGGTGCTGCAGAAATGTTTGAGGAAGGCCACTGAGCAGAGCATGGTAATAATTAATGGTCCGAGTCAGAGATGCTTTAAGTCTTGTTCTAAAATCAGGCAACATCGGAAAGCTGGTGATACTGTGTGGCAGTGATGAATTAACCCTTTTGCTTGCCCTGTGATGAGGCTGAATGCAATGCTTCCTCAGCCTCTTTACGCAGGGACGAGAAGTAGAAAGCTCGACGCATCAGCATAGCTGTGCTGGGGGTGCAAGCTTTGAGCAGGGCTGTGAGCACAGCAGAGCCCCGGAGGGCTGGCAGGAGCTGCTGTGGGGCTTCAGGGCTCTTTGCTGCCTGTTCAGCACAGCTCTCCTCCTCTGCCTTCCCCGCCTCCTCCTCCTCCTCCTCCCCCTCTCTGCTCTCCTATAGTGTTAAAGTGTTCTTCTCTGTTGTCAAGACCACAAGAGGGATATTTTGGATTTTATTGCTAGTTATCCCTTTATCTTCTGGTCTTGCTAGGAAAGAGCAGAGCAGGAGCTTTTCCTTCCCATTTATCTCACACCATAACTTCTAATACCATATGGGGGACCTACTTGCTCCAAAGAGCAAATGCAGGTATGCTGTTTTGGCACACGTATGAGCTTCATGAAGGATAGTTTGATTCAACATGATTTCCAAACCAGAGGAGAACACAGCACGCTCAAGACAAGTTAAAAACCGTTGGCAGTTGTTCTGCTAGTCGTTGCTTTCCAGCTGCACTCCCCGAAGCCTGTGGAAGCTGGGGAGCCAGCGGGCTTGCTGGCTAGCGGAGATGTCTCTCTGCATGCTAACGCTTCTCGTGCAGGCCGTGCGCCTGAGGCAGAGCTGGGGCCTCTCCCTGGGGCGCTTGGAGAGCCACCTTCCTCCAGATGTCCACAGTGGGGATGGGAGGGCTGGGGCGGGAGGCAGAGGCCAAGCCCGGCGAGCTCCCGGCTGCTGGGCACGCTGCTCTTTCCAAGTGACAGAAACATGCCCAAAGCGATTACTCACCTGCCTGAAGCAGAAGAGGCCCATACGTAACAGGCAAGCCTCTAAGTGTTTTTTTTCTGTATCACACTAAGAAGTGTTCAACAACATCAGAACTGACATTTTTCTACATTTGTATTTGGTTCAGTCAAGGACAACCCAAAAACTAAGTGCAAAAGCAAGCTGGCAGTACCGGCTTGGGTTACCTGCAAGAGAGCTGGGAGAAAGGGATAGGCACACAGGCAGCGGAGGGAAATGGGGATCTCCAGAGTCAGTTTGTCATACTAAACTGTTGTCTTCTTGTCTGAGACAAGCTGGAGCTGAGCCTGGGCTGTGCCTCCTCAGACGGGCTGTGAGTCACGATGACTCTGGACCCGCAGGACATGTCTGGTGGCAGCTTGGGAGAGAGTGGCCAGCTGAGGAGGGTCGCCAGCTGAATAGCTGCAATACTAAAAGACGGCTCATACTCTTATGAGATTTTTCTTCAGTCTTTTATCCCCTATTTCTTCTTCTCACATAATTTTTCAGGCATTTAGACCAAAGCAGACATGGACAATACCCAAACAATGTGCAAGAGCTTAGACTGTGCTGGGAGAGGCCACTGCCCAGAGGAATTTAGCAGCCCTGTTTACCACGATATTGAATTGCCATTTTGGTTTTCTTCCATCTCTGATCACCAATTTGTTTCCTGAGATCTCAAAGCAGGTGCAAAAGTGGATAAATGTTGTTTGCTGACCAGGGCATGGCACAAGAGTAGTGGCACAAAAGGGCAATAACCTGCTGAGTTTATGTGGCAATTGAACCTCCTGTACAAGTAGGCATTTATTTAGCTCTTGAGAGTAAATCTCTCTGGCAAAATTCAGAATGTCCCCGACATAGGAATACTGAGCCTCAAGCATATTACCATCTTAATAATTCTGCAAGAAGTATTTCTGTGTGAATTGGCCTTGTTACTCCACATGATTATAGTGCCTTTCCCAAACAGCAAAACTGCGCTAGAGAATCCCATATAATTTAGAAAGACGACTAGAAGCCAGTTCTGTGAAAGGAATGAGTTTTATGTGAAGATAATAAATTTGGGTGTGACAGACATACCAAAGGAAAACTGCTTTAAAATAATACATGTGTGCCTCAGAAGTTGTGGCTATCTGCCCATCCTTTCCTGCTCACACTAACTTACCCAGATGTATGTGCGTCTCCTCAGTTGGAAAATACTTTCTAACTCCCCTGCCTTTACGACTGACTGGCCTAAGTCCAAAGTCTCGGGAGTATCATATTTCTGTCTGCATGCCTCAGTGTTCACAGCTAAACTAATCATGGCAACTAGAGTCAGTTAAGTACTTTAGTGTCTGGATGGATAGAAGAACACTGCTGGAGATTAATTTCTCTGCTTTAACACTAAAATCCGTGCAAGAAGGCTGGGTCAAATCATCCTCACCTGTTACTATGAGGCTATGCCAATGGACATTATCATGTCTCTTATACTGAGCACTGTGGGAGGTCAATTGGCACCCAGAAACCAATGATTGACCCTTTTTTGGTCAAATTGTGTGCATGGCAGTTGGCATGTGATATTGGGCAATGAGGCAGATGGCACTTACTGGACACAAGTAGCTGCTGTCCAACAAGTATGATTTTCCATGAAATACGGTAAGAGAAGCATCTTCTTAGACATTAGGAAAAATTTCTTTGCTGAAAGAGTGGTCAAGCCTTGGAACAGGCTGCCCAGGGAAGTGGTTGAGTCACTATCCCTGGAAGTATTTAAAAGACGTGTAGATGAGGTGCTTAGGGACATGGTTTAGTGGGCATGGTGGTGTTGGGTTGATGGTTGGACTCGATGATCTTAGAGGTCTTTTCCAAGCTTAATAATTTTATGACTCTATGATTCTATGATTCTTTTTTTATGAATGTGGACGTTGCTTTAATGATCTTCTGGCTGCCTCACAACTCTACCTCTCACGTGGTTCCTTGGCATTACCCTTGACATGTTTCTGAAGTTGAAGCAAGTCCATGGTGCAGAACACCACTTGCTATGGTGATTGTTGCACTTGCAGCATGGACAAAAGTTGCACTGCTTGCCCACGAGCTTGTAGACTGAATTCAAAAGCTTGGATGACAGCACCAGAGAGACGACTTCTTTTCTTGAAACACAGCTGTCATATTTTTATAATACTTACTCAACAAAAAATATGGGGTCTTCTGTTTCACCGATTGGCAGCCACAAGCATCTCCCAGCACAACAGCAGGTCTATAAATATCATTTATCCCCAAACCTGAGGAATCTGTGACCCTCACTAGTCTCTGTGGCTGTTGCAGATGGATGCCATTCTTACTAATCCCTGTTCAGGTTTTAAAGGGTACAGTGGTACAGTGACGAACAAACACGTTCATCTTCCCCTTATTATAACTCCTTGTCTTTGCTTGATCCCACTCCTTCTTTAAAAATAGAAAACATTTTTGGAGGGTTACAAATCAGGAAGCATATGTTTTGCTGCCATCTCTGTTGTGAAGCTAGTGTGTGATGGTAAAACGGCTAAATTAGACCAAAATGCAGAAATAGAAATAAATAAGATAAATGAACTCATATCAGAGAGGGATGTGGACTAGCAGTCATCACTTTGACAATATTGGTCTTACCTCCATGAAGGTGAAGGTGTCTCTGTTTCCACAACTGAAAAACCCAAGAAAAAAGGGCCTGCCTATCTTTACAGGGGTGGTGCTACATTTGTGAGCAAAAAAAAATTGTATCTGCTTACTTATGATAGAAATGACACTACAGCAAGCAAAACTAGGATAGGAATGGTATTGCTAAAGCAAAAAAGTCCAATTGACAAAGAACATTTGGAATACCTGTAAAATAGATACGTAAGGGAAGTCTTTCTCTATTAGAGAAGCCATCTCTTCAGCAGGTGTGTTTTTTGGAGACACTCTGCCTATGTAATAAAAAGAATTTATTGAGATGGATCACAGCATCTTACTTGTATTGTAGCACATCACTGTATTGCTTGCTTGGGTCTTTGGAGCTTTTGACACATCAGCGTTGATGTGCATAAGTTTATTACTGCTTTTGTTATGTTGATGGTCATGAATTCCTAACTCCTTTGAACTAGATTTTTGAAAAGACCAAGTGGAAAAAAGTGTTCTCAGTAAACATCTGTTAAGAATGTGAGACACAAGAAAGGAAACTTTGCTGTCACCAAAGCCTTCTTTGTTCAGAGTAATCTAACTAGTCATCTCCTGTACTTGGAGCTATCCTGTCAGCTAGGTATTGTTTCTCTTCTGCTGAGCAAAATCAGACTGCCTTTTTTGTTACTAACTCCCTGAAGAAACCAGAACCTTTACAGTTCTGAACCATTTCTCAAAGTGTTACCGTTTTGGGGTTTTATTTCACGTTCCATGCCAGATTTGGGATTTCCATTTCTTATCCGGCTCCTCAGTGTACAGCCCCCATCCCCTCTTTCCCGCCTCCCTCCACATGATGTGAACACCACTAGGATTTCCTCTCCATGCACAGCATGTACAACAAGGGCTTTTCCTCCTCAGCAGCCTCTCCCCCAGCTCCCCAGCCAGCATTTGCCTGGAGGAAAGCCAGCTGCGCCTGAAATCACCGAGAGAAGAACAGCGGTATCAAAAGACACTGCCAAATAATGCAGGAGGGAGCTGAAAAAGATGCTCTGAGATAATATTTCAAGTCAGCCCAAGCTTCCTGCAACATTTTCTTTTGGATCAGGCTGTAAACCAGGTGAGGTTCAATCAGATTTCAGGTTGCAGACCTGTGTTTCTAAGGCTTTCTCCCTCCTCAGCTTAATATACCATAGTCTTCAGGTGGCCATTCTTGACCTGGTTGAGAAATGACTTTGATGTCAGTAGCCAGCGCTCTGCAGATCGCTTCAGAAGTGAGGCAGACTGGCACACTGTCTCCTTTTTCACTCTTTTCTGATAAAACCATAATGCTCTTCATGAACAAGCTGTGGCAGTCCATGAACCATTAACCGTAATCCCTTTGATATTCTCCTTTCCATCTTTTAGTTATATTTACAGCTTTCCAGGAGGTTCTTAGCCTTTCTCTTTTTATCACGCGCTTTTCTCAGCGGACCCCAGCTTCACTTCAGTTTCTCCTGCATGCACTTAGTAACCTATGCAATGTACCTTTCTTGTGGCCACGGGATTCAGCTTATAAGAAGTGATTTGAAAAATAGGAACATAAATATATTTTTATACTTGTATTTCCAGGGCACTTATCTACTAGTGATTTTCTGAGCCCTTTACATAAAAACACAATAAATTAGGTAAAAATAGAAAAAAATCTAATCGATGCTGAAGGCCGTCCAACAGAAATAGCTCTTGCACTGTTTGCAGCTTGACATTGATTCTCCCTTGGTTTCTGGAACCTGCTCCTTGCAATGCAGCTGCATCTTATGGTTGCTGTAGCCCAAAGTAAAGCCACATATATTGTTATTTTTTCCCATAGACACTGGGCTTGAAATAAAAGGCATCTGGTTTACAGTGTAGAAAAGTATCTCATAGTGCAGTTTTGAAAAGAAAAGATCATCAGCTCTGTGAAGCTGAAGGGCCTTGTCAGCGGGCAGTGATTCATAGCTACCAGAAGAGCTCTCTTCTGTCACTGCGAAGGCTAAAGGTCCCATCCGTGCTGACCGGTGGGGCAGGCCTCTGCTGTAATTCTGGTCCTCAGGGGTCAAAAAGGAAAGCAGCTCAATCTAACTTGAATCTCTGTGTGGCTGTAAAAAAGTGAGTGCAGTTCATTGTGCGGCCGCAGATGCCCTCGGTACCTCTTTCGCCGTGGCTGACCCTCCGAAAGTGATGGATCCCTGGAAACTTGGAGTCTCATCTGGCAGCCTCGCACGGTTGGTCCTGGGTACCCAAAAGCATCTCTTAAGATAGTAGATACCTATTTGCAGCTAAATGAATTGGGCCAGATTTTGTCTACCTTATATTGCTGAAGAAAATTGTTTAACCCCTGCTAACAGAGATAGTCCTTAAACTAGACCAAAGCTCACATGGATTCAGCTTCCCTACAGATGTCTCTCAAATAACTTTTTGAAGGGCTCTCGTTTTTTCCTTCCTTAGGGCTGCTAATGTTAGTAGTGGCATGATAGAAGCCATATCAAGTCATGACTGGGTTTCTCTGAGAGCCTGGAAATTGTGACCCACAGCTTTCTTCCATTACTTCACAGGAAAACAGCTTACAGGGCTATGTCAGCAGAACCACAGATGATCGTATTAAAAGAAAGAGATTAATTGTCACTGTATTATTGCGCACCGCTATGCTTCCAGGTAACATTTCTTTACCCTGCTCTCAACTTGGGAGTCATTAAAGCATTCTGCTGAAGTGAATTCTGTTCTTTATCTTCCATAAAACCAAGGACAGACCATGTCTGTATTCCTACAACACATTTTTTCCTGCCCGCTCTGTAAATTGGGTGTCTACTGTCCCTCATTACTGCAAAGTCAAGGCACCTCTCAATCTTGCACATCACGTCAGTAAGGTAGGGAAGTAGAGCAACTGCCATTTGATGAGGAGGGACTAAAGTCCAGTGGGAAGAAAAGAGAGAAAAGAGAGATTCATTCCCAACCAAATTCCCAACTTTGTTTCTTACTCTGATGGTGATCCTTTATTGCCGATTAATGAAAGGTGCTGAAACGATCAATAGCTGGATAAAAAGGCAAACAGTCAGATCAAAGGCTTATGTAGTTTGGTATACTTGTGTTTGTACGGAATAGTGAAGATGTTTGTATAATGAAGACTATAAGAACATGACAAACATACCTAATACTAGGAGCAGCATTCAAACGTTCTCAGCTCAGAGGTTTTCTGTACAAGAAATGATTGTTACTCCCTCTCCCATTAACTTGTCGGGTATTCAGTGAAACCATGCAAAAAAATTTCATGCAGAAAACCTTTTGGCAAAGAAGAAGCCTTTATTGACTGGATTCCCTTTACCCACATGTTTGTCAGCTTCTTCAAAGGCTTGTCATAGAGTTCTAAGGCAGGACTTACCTTTATAAAAGCTGTGCTGACTTCCTAAAATACATTATATGTATTCAGGCATCCCATATTTCTATTTTTACTACAATTCCTACTAATTTTTCTAGTACCTGTGTCAGTCTTAGATGTCAATTGCTCCCTCAATGTCCCCTACAGAAAGGGAGGACATTGCAGCTTTCCAGTTCCAAAGTGGTTTTAAGGGAGAAGTTAAAGTATCACAGCTGACCATTCAACAAATTGGCTGAATAGCTCAGTATTCAGATGTTTAATCTGCATAGGTTCATCTTGACAGTATCTGAATGCCTTGCACTGATGCCTTAAGTGATGTGATTAATATCTACCATGTGATGTTTACTCTTCTCTCCTCTTCTAGAGAGAAGCGTGTGCTCTGGAATGTCTTATTTTGGTACAGCTTTATCAGTTTTGGCTTTGTTTGTCTTTGTTTTCTTTGAAAAATGCACATATTGCTCTGTATTTATTTTAGAGAAGGCAATGTTAGAGAAACCTTTATGTTAGAGGGACCTTAATTCTTGAGGGAGCTCATTCCACAGCCGCAGGCTGACCAGTTCTGTCTCCTCCACAGATAAGCCTTGCCTTAATTTTAGAGAGGTCCATTTCCAGCAGAAGAGCAAAGTTACTGAACACAGATTTTATTGAGGGCTTTAAGCAGTCTTTAAGATATTTTGGGCCAAAGATGTGCATCATTTGAATGATCCATCACATCATGAACTCCATTTGTTAGTCTTTACTAACAGGAAGCCAATACCAGATCTGGAGGGAAAGTCTGATTTCGTGTGGTCAGCTCTACTATTTGAAGGGCTGTGTGAACCTCTGGGGTACAAGCTGGATGCCTTAAGCCAGATATATCACACTAGCGATGCAGGAGTAAATGACTGAAGTGGGTCACTGCTAGGCATGCAACATGTCCCAGCCAACTGCAGAAGCCATGTGCAAGTCCTCATGCAACAAGTTAGCATCGACAAGGGAATGACTGTTCCAACAAGCAAAGACCAAGGGGACCGTCCTAGAGGAGCTGGGTTTGGGCTCCAAGTTTCCCAGCCCTGTGAAATGCCCTCCTTCTTCACACAGTCGCCACATGTGATTTCAGGCTCACAGACCATGGATTGGCTGAGAAATTAATGCCAAAGAGAAGTTCAGCAGAGGGAGCTTTCTCATTAATATTAATCTGTATTCTGGCGTGTCATGGGATGCCTAAACAATTGCTTTCCTGGTGTTCAGGAGCTGTCCTGATTTTGGCTGGGATAGGATTAAATTTCTTCCTAGTGCTGTGTTTTGGATTTAGTATGAGGAGAATGTTGATAACACACTGATGTTTTCAGTTGTTGCTAAGTACCCTCCTAGTCCAAGGACAGCTCCCATGCCTACTGACTGAGCTAGGTACACAAGATGGGAGGGAACGTAATCAGGACAGCTGGCCCAGCTGGCCAACGGGGTATTCCATGCCATGTGACATCATGCTCAGTATATGAATGGTAGGCGTGATCCAGGAAGTAGCGATCGCTACTTGGTTATCGGTCAGCGCGGGTGGTGAGCAATTGCATTGTGCATCACTCATTTTGTATATTCTATCATCATTATTATTATTATTTTCCCTTTTCTGTTCTATTAAACTGTCTTTATCTCAACCCATGAGTTTTTCTCACTCTCACCCTTCTGATTCTCTCCCCACCCCACCGGCGGGGGGGAGTGAGCAAGCGGCTGCGTGGTGTTTGCCAGGTTAAACCATGACAGGAGCCAACCTCACGTTCCTGCTAGTGCTTTCTGTGCTGCTCTGAGCAGCCACCAAATGGGTTGTTACAGAATGGCTTGAAGTCTTTTCATATTTAAGAGGTTGAGACTGATACTTTCTAGCCCTGCTAGCTCAGGTGCCTCTGCTGTGGTCCTTTTAAATCCTCTCAGGCTGAAGCTGAGCAACAGAAAACGATAAAAAGCAACAAAGGACTCACTAGAAATTTGGTATGAAGGGAGGGCATCTAAGCTTGCTGGTGCACTCATAGATTTTTTCAGGCATACATCCAGTATTAGACTCAGACTCTTAATTTCCTTTAGGCTATGATTTCATGTGGCTCAGTTTATTGATAGGTACCTGAAGAGTTTAACATCTCATACAATCCAGAAACTTCCTAATGACCCCAGACAGCCCCGTAAAGAAAGCAAGCACTGGAAAAGTAATAGCAACCGTAATAGCTGCAGATTACTTCCTAGAGCTTTAAGTCCTCCCTTCAGAGCACGCAGCCAGGCAGGGTTAGCTGGGTCATCCGCTGCGTAGGATGCACGCAGGTAGCAGCCTACATGGGGCCCTTTTGCAGACTCCAGAGCTGACTCCAAGGTATTGCTCTTTACTCCCACCCAAGCCAGTTATAAGGAGGGGGCTGTGCAGTTTCGTATGAGGTGTAAGAGATAAACCAGGCTTTAGTTCCTTCAGATCACTGGAAGAGTGGAGCCACTGTTGCACTACTGACAGCAGTCCCGCCGGCTCCCTGGCCTGATTACAGCTCGGGTAGCTGCAATCTGCCTACTTACAGTCTCCCTGGAGTTCCTGTTGGCAGCATTATCCTTTTTCCACTTCTTGCCCTAATTTAGTTGGGTTATCTTGCTGTGCACTGTTAAATGCTACCACAATCCGTATCAGAGGTGGCTACATGTCAGGTTTGGGTGAAGCGATCTCGCATTAGGGGAGCCTGATCTTCCGGGCTTCACTCCTGTGAATAATCCAGAGGCGTGTAATTAGGCTTCCAGAGGTCCAGTGCTATTACCGGGCGATGCACTCAGAAGAATAACATCGCTCGAGTGGCCTAGAGTTTTATATGCACATCTACACAATATCCTTGCTACAAATGTGAAGTCTTTGTTTAAATTTGCTGTTTCAAACCAATTTGAAAATATAACATTTGGGGGGAAAAGTGAGAAACTGAAGGGATTTACCTTGCTTGCTCTGAAACCATTAAAAGCTTGGGGCTTTGAATACTCTTATATACTGAACAATGATATCCACAGCCTTTCAGCTCAGTTTGAGTTCAGTGGAAGCCAGAATTAAAAATGCAGCCCACTGGGCTCGAGTGTAAATGGGTTAAAACCAGTGGAGCAAAGACTTCACTGTTCTTGGTAGTTCTGCACAGATCTACAAGCTATAAGGATGCTGATCAAGAACTTTAAGAAAATATTTTTTAAATAAATGCAAAATACTAATATGTCTGTTTTACCAGTAGACATTCATTTTTCTTCTTTTCTATGGTCTCTGGGCTAAGCAACTAATCATTGACACGTGATGAGAGGTGGGCACCTCCAGAGAGCAAACCCTCCCATCTGAAGACAAGATCTAAGATAGAGAAGATGAATAAACCCTGGGGCTACTTTTTGCTCTGCTCTGACTATGGAAGAAGCTTTTATTCATCAGTTGGCAGGATGGAGTACAGCCACCCGGCCTAAGTAAATAATGGGAAAGACATCTAAATTTCCTGTATGTGATGTAAAATAGAAGTTTGATTTTTCTTTCTTGAGCAACAAAACATATCAGCTGTGAGTTTTGCCCAACAGGAAATACATACAATATGTGTCAACGTATTTAAAAATCACACAACTTTAAGGTAAAGTTACACATGGTGAGTTATACATGCATTTGTTTTCAGATCCAGTCAATGTCTATACTGGCAGGAGATTTTTAGGTTTTGATATACTGCTCTGATGATTGCCTATGTAGGGTGAAATGCATCCTTAAACACTGCACTGTCAAAGTAATATCCACAAATCATTCAGCGCCCATCACTGGCAGATAGTAAATATTTTATACCTTATTGAAAAATAATATTTCTTCTTCTCAAGTACTGCTCATGTGTTCCCTTTGGGCAACTCTTAGAACAGCCTTTTGAGATTCATAAAAACTAATAGTTCCCTTTATGCTGTTAAAGCTTTCGTCACATGGGCTCCCCAAAGCACTTCCGTGGCAGTAATCCTAGTCACTTAGTCTAAAAGATGAATATACATTAAGGGGAATGTAGGGAGAGTAAAACTTCTTTCCTCTGTTCCAGCATGAAGATGTCACCTATGCTGTGTGCAGGACTGCCACAAGCATGGATGGCCTCTCTCTGCAGGGGTGTCATGGAGGAACGACCTTGCTCTGGGAAGATGTATCGAAGAAAATGAAGTGTGTGCCCGCGGAAGGCTACTAGGCTCAGCAGAAAGACTATGAAAGAAAGGTGTTTTATTTCCTTTGTTTTTAATCCATGCTATTGTTATTTCCCACATCCTGATCTATCTTTTTATTGGTGTGTTTGCAGCTGGATTGAAATTATTGGATTTGCTGATAATTTTTGCTTTAAAAGACAGACATCCCTTACATCATACCAGGTAAGACTGACACTGAGCAGGATTTCTGCAGTGACATTCAGGCTGGCCCACGGGCACCGCTGCCTTGCGTATTTTCAGGCTGCAGGTTAGCGTGGCATTGCTCATTTTGGCATTGCTTGCTGTACCAAGCAGCGTCTGTCTTGTCAATCCAAAATTAGACAGTAAATTGAATTCTGCCACTCCTCATGACCTGTGTGCTTAGCAAGGCTGTTAAAACCTGCAGATAGCTTGGCCTCACATTATCCACATCAGCACTAGGTCCCAAAAACTGAGCTGGGGATACCTTCTGGAGGGCAAACTTTTGGACTTGTCCACGGACAGCCTGGCCAAACACAATGTGATAGTAAGGTTGCACAAAGGTATGTCACTCTGTGGGGATGTCCTTCTTAACAAGTACCAGAGCTCTGCTCAAATCCATGCCCGAGACACCAGCTGGGAGGTGGGTCTCAGCCAGGCACTAGGTATGGACTCGGGTGTCCCAGGCTCTGCGGGCAGCACATAAGCTGTGGGGATGCACTACCAAGGCAGGTACTAAATATCACTGTAGAAACTGAATAGGGTTCTTCAGGTGGAGAAGAGACGATCACGCTGCCCACAAATAATTCCTTCCCCCCCACTTGTTGCTGAAATGCTTTCCCTCCAGCGGTGGAGCAGACTGACATTGCCTGGGCAGTCCCTGCTCTTCGTGGTCAGGGGAGGAGCCAGCGAGGCGAGCCATCCATATGCTATAGCCCCCATAAAGCTAAAAAATGGCAGTGCTGCGTGCTTTTAGCTGCTACTTCTGATGATGCTGGCCCAAGTTTAATTTACCATGCTTACAGTTTTGAGAAAGAGCAGTGTGTCATTATGTCCCTGGAAGCTGGAGATTATAAAGGGGAAAACAGAAATAATAATAATAGTAGTAGTAGTAGCAATAATAAT
>NW_009198539.1:7037-7293 GCF_000690835.1 Fulmarus glacialis | reverse complement strand
AGCTAGGAAAAGCATAGGGAAAAAAGCCCCATTTAGAGACAAAAGCCTCTTGGTGGTGAGGATCATCCCCTTTCCCGGGGACAGTAGGCATCTGGTTCCTATAGCGCAGGCACCCACATGTGCTGCGTGACCCCGCGGGCCCCATCCCCTCCCCGAAAAGGCAGGTCAGCGCTCACCGGCTCTGCGGGAAGGAGCCGGGGCTTTGTCTGGAGCCGGACTGACGACAGGAGCTTTCAGGCAGATCACCCGGACTCTG
>NW_009198539.1:6290-6922 GCF_000690835.1 Fulmarus glacialis | reverse complement strand
ACCTGAGGCTCGTCAGCCCGAGAGCTCCGCTCCGCAGGGAGAGCCCCCCCAGGGGCTCTTGGACCAGCATCGCTCCACGCGGGCTCGTGGTACCCACCAGCATCCCATGCCTCAAAGCTTCATCTGAATATTTGGGTGCTTGTGCTCCGGGACTCTCCTGTCACTCCCCACACCACAGTCCCAAGCGCACCCATGGGGGTCTGCGGCAGAAGCCCCCAGCCCCGGCTCATCCACCCGGGACCCTCTGCCTCTTCCTCCACCTCCTGCCAAACACACACCAACAGCACCAGCTCCTGCCCCCCTGTGAACCTCACGGATAAACCCCTGGAGCCCCACAGAGAAGGGGAGAGCCGACAGCCCTCGCTGGAGGGAGCGCGGGAGCATCCCCCCCAGCTCGCTGGGCTGCAGCACCCTCCCCGCAGCCACCGGCACGTGATGATGTACGTCCCCGCCTTGGGTCTCACCCATCACCTGATCCAACTTCTGAGCACAGATAAAACCAACGAGAGTGCCCATGAATCCAAAATGCTGGGAACAGGTTTTAGGATCGCTCCTCGGGGGTGAAACCCAGACAGACGCCCATCCGTACCGTGCGACCCTCCTGCACCGGGGCTCGACTCCCTGCTGCAGTT
>NW_009198539.1:2557-6068 GCF_000690835.1 Fulmarus glacialis | reverse complement strand
GCTGGCTCTGCTGGCCATGCCACCCAGGGCATCCCCGCATCCCTCTCCCTCCTGTCATCCCCACCTTTAACTCTCGCAGTCGTCGGAGCTCCTCGGAGCATCCTCTGCCTCCCCAAAACAGCCAGGGCTGCCCAACAGGGTGCTGGGGGACACATCGGTGCTGGGACCCTCGACGGTGCTCGTCCACCCCATGCAGCACCAGGCGCAGAGCCAGGACATGGGGCCAGGCCCCCCCAGCCCCTCTCCCGCTGCCCCCCACAGCAGGACCAGCCCGCAGGACCCACCATCCCGAGGCTCATGTGAATGCCCCGTGGTCATTTTTAACCTCAGATCTCTGGCATTATTAATAACATACATGTGGGTCTCGCTTCCCCTATGGGATAACATCTGGGGGATATTCATCACGGCCACCGCAGGCTGCAGCCCCCCGCTCTCCCCGTGGAGCGGGATGGGTCACATCTGAGCACCGAGCCGCTTGATGTGGAGTCATTAGCATGCACAGACTTCCAGCCCAATTACTTGACAGATGAAATCAAGATCCGTTGGCCTTATTGTTTGCATCTGGAGCGCTGCATCCGCCATCCACACACACTCCTCCGGCCTCCTCCTCCTCCTCCCCAGCCCGGCCGCGGCTGCGCCAGCGTTGGCTTCATCTGGATGTCGTTTACCATGGCTTGGCATATGGGAACCTATCAAACACACCATAATAAAATTAGCCCTACACAACAGCAATTATCCACAGCACCTTCAGAGAGGAAAGGATGCACCGTTTCCCAACCCTCCTTTGTCTGCCCGTCTGCGGGGAGAGGAGCTCACTGATTTTCCTCCCGTGAGCAGCTCTCGCAGGAGAAGGTTTGCTCTCCCGGCGAGCATGGAGAGAAGCCCAGGTGGATCACACCACAACCTGTTTGCAGTTCCAGTTTTGCAGCCAAGTCACTGCTATTCTACTGACTGATTTTACACAAAGGAACAATTATGCTTCATTTCTACCCATTAACACGTTCGACAGCATTGAGCTTGCTTTAAGAGAAAAAAAAAAAAGTTGCATCAGAAATATTTGAGGTGCTGAAGTCAGCACGCAGGTGTTGGGGCTGACGCGGCGCCCGGCAGCGTGCCAGCGCCAGCCCAAGCAGAAAGCTCCTAATCCCGGCGATTATAGCCCATAAACACGGGCGTGGGGATGGGGCTCACACCCCGGGCAGTGCCGGTCACCGCAGCAGGTGGGTTTGGCTTTGCCCCGAAACCTCTCCAGGAGCTGTTAATTAAGAGAGAGGAGGTTAATTCTTGCCACGTGTCTCCCACGGCGCTTTGCTCCTCTCGAGGAGCTGGTGCTCCGCTGGGGGCTCTGCTCCGCTGCAGGACGGGAACGTGGGGTCTCTCCGGAGGAAGCTCCGAGTCCTCCTGGGCCATCGCCGGGGAAGCGGCAAGGGTTGGCCACAGGCAGAGAGCAGGGGTGGCCCTGGCTGCTGCAGGGCATCGTCCCCGCTTGGCATCATCCCCGGGGCAGAGGTGCCGGTGCCCTGTGGTGGCTCGCCCGGCATGCAGGAGGGTGCCCAACCAGCCCCATGGCCAGCACCGAGCTGCAGCGGGGATGAGGGGCTGCCTCGGAGGCAGGCACCAAGCAGCAAAAGGAATTCGGGTTTCTTTTTTCCCCTGTAACCCATCTGTGCTTAATTTCTTTGGGGGTTTCACTCCAAATTCTTCAGATTCTATGGCAAATGCTTTGCAGTCCTCAGCTCAGCTCGGGACTGCCTGCAGCCGGAGCAGAGGGAAGGGAAAATACCAACCCCGAAAATTCACCAACAAATAGCCCATGTCCAACTGGCCTCACCAGTGGCAAGGCAGAGACAGTGGGAGCCTTTATCGAGGGCTGTGGCAGCCCATCCCTCCACGCAGCAGCAGGGGACAACAGATTTTGTGGCAGGGGACACCAGACTGTGCACCAGCCCGGGTTCCAGTCCGTGTCCGTCCATCGCTACGTGCTGTGCTCCAGACATGGAGCAGGGGGCTCAAGCTTTGGCCCAGTTTTGCCGACCTGGACAAAGCAGTGCCAGTCCTGCCCGGGAGGTGCAGGCACAGCCGCGCTCTCGCTGTGCATCCCATCCCCTCCTGCAGACTGCAGCACCAGGAGGCAGATGTCTGCCTTGCCAGAGCTCTGGTGGGAGCTGTTTCCATTTGCTCTTATCATTTGTAGCAACAAATCACTTGTTTTGCCCTAATTTTGCAATTACAAGATGGTAGCTCTGGGCTACAAGCAAATGCAAATGCCTCTGGCTGGGGAGAAAACAGCATCGCCATGCACCCGTCCCCGCACAGAGCAGCAGCATGGTATGATGTACACTGCAGTCATTGCTAATTAGCCGCTAATTTTACAGATTTCTTTATGCTTTGCAGTTATTTAACCTTTCCCATCGGCTGGAGCCCTGCAGCCAGAGCTCTCCCGGTGGGCACCAGGACGGCTCTGCAGCGGCTCCCCGGGGAGAGCGGGGCAGCAGTGCCGGCGGCGGAGCAGGACCCCTGGCGCCACCCACAGCCCCGTCCCCAGGATGCTGGGATCAGCCTGGGAAGCTCCGGGAGGCACTCACAGCCTGGCTGAGGCCGAGCTCGGGCGGTCACAGCTCCCCTCGGGTGCTCCCACCTCCCCGGGATGCCGGGATCCGAAATATCTCCCCCACTGCTATTGTGCAAAGCAGAAATTCAGATCCTGCACAATACTGGGTAAAAATGATCCTGCTCCAGCAGCGACCCGCACAAGCCCACATACAGGTTCAATTTGGGCCCAGTTTTGGAGATTTAAGCAGTGCCTTGGCTTGACACGGGCTGTCTGCGAGAGCACGTTTCCTCCCCAGAGCCTACGTCGAAGCCACGGGTTTGATAAGTATCAGGATACAGCGCTGGCCTCAAATGAAGAAATTAAACAAATATCTCGCATATTTTGGCGACTCACGCACGTGAGCAGCTGTAATTGAAGACACGATCCATCTCGCCCTTCAGCGGTTATTGGCAAATCACAGCCTCTCGTCATTTCCCTGAGTTTAATCTGCATCGAGGTAGAGGCATTCGTCTCGCGTTCGCTCCCCACAGGGAGCCCAGCTCCCAGTGAATCCCTCAGAAACAAGAAGCGCTCCAGGCTTATCTTCACCCATCATGCAAACACCCATGCCGAGAAAGCCCGGCGCACACGTGGGCGGCTGCCCTGGCTCCCGCCGGGTGTTTCGGCACGTCTGTGCCGCCCGGTGCTCGGCACCACCGGGATGTGCTGCACGGGGGCTGCAGCCTGCAGAGCGCTGCCCCGGGGAGCCCGGCCATGCAGGAATAAGCAACTACTGGGGTTTTCTTTTCTTCCTCCAAATACCGTGCTTCCAGGCTAACCTGGAACAAAGCAGACAGCAAAAAAAATAACACACCAGCAAACTGCAGCCCCGTCCTGTCCATGTGGCACAGGAGCCCCAGCAGCGACCCAGCTTTGTGAGGAGCCTCCTTCGGCCCCGGGGAGCCCAAGGGCTCGGGG
>NW_009198539.1:568-2491 GCF_000690835.1 Fulmarus glacialis | reverse complement strand
CCGACCGCCACGCTCCGGGAGGAAAACCCTTTGCAAAGAGCCTGAGGGATGCAGCAACCTACTTCCCACAGGAAACCCAGCTGAGAGCTGCAGCCCCCCCTCTAATGCCTCCGGCTCCCCCGACAGCCCATCGCCGTCCACATGGGTCCCACCAGGGATGGACACAAGCTCCAGTTATACAGTTTCCCTGCAAAGACTCACTTGGGCTCACAGTTCTCTGGAAGACTCGGGCACCCACAAAACAGGGTGTTCATTAGGGTGTATTCAGCACAGGGGGTGCAGGACCCCTGCTGAGCAGAACCCCCATGATCACCACCCATTCCGGGGGCTCTGCACTGCAGCTCCCACCCCGCAGCCAACATTTCACCCTGATGTTTATTAGCATTTATGCGACATCTATTGTTCAGTTTTTTAAATA
This sequence comes from Fulmarus glacialis, assembly GCF_000690835.1. Classification (NCBI taxonomy): domain Eukaryota; kingdom Metazoa; phylum Chordata; class Aves; order Procellariiformes; family Procellariidae; genus Fulmarus; species Fulmarus glacialis. The sequence goes on along the minus strand of NW_009198539.1, from coordinate 2,073 downwards.
CACAATAAAGTGCGTAAGATGAGGTTGCAGCTCAGGGCTGACATTTAAGTCAGGTCTTGGGGCTTTGCTGTGTTCAGCTGAAGCATCCACTCACCGCATGGGGCCATCAGGCGGAGGGTTTGCTCCTGCTGACTCCAGTGATCTCCCCTTGAAGGGTTTTGGGGCCACAGCATTGACAGAGATCCCCAAGCAGCCTCTGCCCCAAAGCGCAGCACAGCTCAGCTCATCCCAAGAGAGGCCAGGACTGGCTGCTCCCCCCTTTAAGCCCTGCTCTGGATGATCCCTGAGCCCAGGTGGAGCAACTCAGCCCCATCAGCATCCCCAGACCCAGCCCTGTGCTCCCTGCTGCACCACCCGCTTGCCCATCAGCTGTGCAGGCAGGATCAGGCCCGCGGTGCCCAGGAGGGCCTCCCAGAGCCCTGCCTCTCCAGGGCTCTCAGCAGACTCATGCCCAGTTCCAGCACGGATCCACGCACCAGTGAGCCGGGCGCATCCTCAACTGACGCATCCAACTCTGCAGAGCAACGGGGCAAGCAGGGCTGAGCCCTCCGTGCCCGTCAGCCGGTGCTTCTGGGCTGGGAAAGGACATACTTGCCCATTGCTCAAACAGGCTGCTTTATAGCAGGTCATCAATTACAGCGAGCTTTAAAGAGCGGGAGGCGGACACAGCCAGCCTGATGAACCAGCCCACTGTGGGTCCTGTGGACCCTGAGAAGTGGATAAAGATAAGAGCTTTTTGGCAATGCAACAGAAGAGGGTGTCTCCCCGCCTCGGAGGCGCACCGGGAAGCATGGCCGAGGCCGAGCCCACCGGCGGCACCGGCAGAGCCTCCGGCTCCCACCCCCAGCTCCGTGGGTTGACGGGACAACCCAGACCAGCTCCATGGGGGCTGCTGGTCTCCACCTCGCTTCGTGGATGAGCTGGAGGACGGGGAGCGTCAGATCCCCCGGGTACCGGACAACCCAGGAGGTTCAAAAGCTTTGAGCACTGAACCCGCGATCCCTCGGTGCCTGTTTCCGTCCGAGCACCGTCTGGCCGGAGCAGCACGGGCAGCCGGTCCCCGCCGGTGTCCCCCGCATCCCGCCGGAGCGACTGTGCCCAGTAGTTGCGATCCCTCTGCTATGCGTGGGCTGGACAGGAGAAGCAGACAATCTCCAGAATTGCATCTTAGGAGCCATCAGTTAAACGAGCTATTTTAATTAAGTGCAATCTAAGTTATGCTGTAATGTCAGGAGAGATGATAGAAAACACTCCACTTGGCCTGGCCAGCAGAGAAGGATGTATGCCATGAGCTTCATTAGCCCGTGACCCGTCACCGACCTTGCCCCGCGCGCGCTTGTGCGCACTTGCACGCTGGCACCCACAAACCCCGCTCGCTTCGAGCCAGAGTTCCCGGGAAAAGAGCAGGCCATTTCTGTCCCGCCGTCCGGGATGGGCGGATGGAAAGCACGGTGGTCGGGGTTAGCCCGTCTGGACAGACAGCGGGGAGCTGCGCCGCGCCGCGT